>NC_133532.1:64682133-64767075 GCF_048544455.1 Silene latifolia | reverse complement strand
AAGCTTGAAGTTTGGACCAAGGAGGTACAACTTCAAATACACTTGATCGATGTATTCAAGCAAGATCAAGATCAGAAATCAACCACGAGACTCAAGATGAGAGACTTGTGAAGAGACGATTCGTTTACTGAAGATTAGATAGTATAGGTCGTCATCCGGTAATGGTTTTACTTTGTTTGATTTAAAGGTTAGTGAAGTTATGGACCTAGTAGCCATAACTTCATTGTTAGACAAAAATGATGCGTTAATTTTCGGAAAATATATTTTTAGTGATTTATAAAATAAGAGAGTATTTATTTTAATTGGAATTAATTAATAAGAATTTAAGTTGAATAAACTATTGGTTTGTAACACGATATTTATATCGTCATGCAACCTAGGGCTTTAACTAAATTCTATCTCGATTTGTTGTGGACTATGGAAGCAAGAGGGACCGAATGGGCCGGCTAAAACCTTTGGAGGCCGAACCCTAGGTGGCCGAACCCTAGGAGGCCGAATCCCTAGGAGGCCGAACTCCATCTCCTTGCCTCTTACTTGTTCATCAAGTCGTTTAGGTTGTATTATTCCAGAACATTCCTAAACCCTAATTCTCTACTACTATAAATACTCTCATTCATTCAACAATAAAAGTTGACACACACATCTACACTTTTAGAGAGAAAAATATTTTAAGCAAAATTCTTTGAGTTTAAATTCTTATTTTACAATTTGCTTATACAAAAATTGCGCATCATATTTGTCAATCACTCGAAGAAAAATCGTTATAGGATACTAAATACACAAGATATTGTACTCACTCGCATAACGTGAGATTAGTATTTATCGTTGTACTTTTCTTATTAACGTAAGAGCAACCTAGAGTATTTAGCGATACTCAATCTGAGTTATAATCATATAGCTGATTATACGAGTGGATTGATAATTTTTGTAATCCGGAGAAAGGTACTAAAAATTATTAATCGAGAATAGTGGACGTATGTTTCGACTTGTGAAACTTAACCACTTCAAAAATCTTGTGTGTCTCTCTTTCTCGCTCTCTTTATTATTGTTATTTCGATTTTGCATTTATTATTAGTAATTTAATTAGTTGATTTTAATCAATAAAATCAAATAATTATTTTACATCATATAGATCGAAAAAGCGGTCATCGTTTTTAATACTCAATTCATTCACCCCCCACCCCCCCCCCCCCCTCTTTCGTATTCGATCAATAGACTCCTCAATTGGTATCAGAGCCTCGTGCTCTTGATAAGCCTAACGGGTAGAGTCTGATCTATTTTTTTGAGTCTATTTATCTTTTTTTCCGCTGCATTTATTTTTTATCAAATGGATTCCAAACACCTTAAGTGTCCTATATTCAATGGGAAGAACTATGGTTTATGGAAAAATATGATGACCCACTTCATTAAAGGAAACGACTGGGAGTGTTGGTTGATTATCAAGAATGGTCTGAATAAGATCTTACTTGCAACCAATAATGGCACTACCGTCGAAAAGAAAGAAGAAGGCTATATTGAGGCGGATTATAAAAAGGCTGAGAAGAATTCAAAAGCAATAAGCTTATTGCAAAACGGTATGATTGCTACTGAATTCGATCGTTTCTCAACCAGTTCATCTGCCAAGGAAATATGGGATGGTCTAGAATTAGCCTATGAGGAAACCTCTGTTGTCAAAAAGCAACGTATGGCATTATTAATGCGAAAATACGAGTTGTTTGCCATGGAGCAAAACGAGTCAGTTGACAGCATGTCCTCTCGCTTTTCTAGGATCATCAATGAGCTAAAGAATTTAGGAAGAACTTTTGACTCCGAGGAAATTGCTAGAAAAATACTCAGAAGTATGTCTCGCAGATGGAGACATAAAGTATCTGTCATAGAGGAATGTAAGGACCTACCTTTGTTATCCTATCAGGAGCTACTCGGAACCTTAATGGCTCACGAGATTACTCTGAATCAGGATGAGGAGGAAGCTGGCACAAGCAAAAAGATGGCCTTACAAGCTGAGTCTAGCAAGATTGATGATTCTTCAGATATTGAAGATGAAACTGTATTGTTTGTTAAACGTCTTAGGAAAAAGTCTTTCTTTCAAAATCAAAATAAGACAAATAACAAATCAAAGCAAACTCCCAAGAAAACTTCTGAGTCAAAAGGGTCTTTCTCTAATCGTGGATGCTTCAAGTGTGGTGATAATGATCACATATCAAAGATTGCCCTACATGGAATAAAATTAAAGACAAAAATCAACGTGACAAAACAAAGAGAGAATTCAAGCAAGTTATGATGGCATACTGTTGGGGAGACTTGTACTCTGAAGATGGCGAATCCGAAGATGAAGAAGATACGCCAATCTTTGCCTAAGCAGCGTCATTCTTGACCTATTCTCAGACAGCGACAATGAAAGTAATGCTTCAAATGCTGAGATGTGTCTTGTTGGAAATTCAGATTCAGATTCAGAGGATGAAGAGGTAAGTCTTCTCGATCTTAAAAAGCAAGTTAAGAAATTTTCTAAGAGCGCTTTAATTAAGACCTTTGAAGAAACCCTTGATGTTTGTCATGAACAGAAATTAGAGTTAAAAGACCTTAAGGAACAAATTCTATACATTGCTGAGGAAAACCAACTTCTAAAAGCCAAAGCCAAAAAGCTCAAATCTAAAGTTATGGCTACTCCAAATATAACCCGAGACAAGACAAATCTTTGAGAAAAACGCTCTTGAATCAAAAGTTAAGGCTAGTGATGCCATAACTTCAGAGCTCAAACTCAACATTAAGCATCTTCAAGCTAAAGTTACAGCTAGTGATGCTATAACTTCTGAGTTGAAGAAAGTCAATGAGATTTTAAAAGATGAACTTAATGGCAAAGATAGTGTGGTTTCCGAACACAAGAGAGAAATTACTTTTCTCTCTAAGCAATTGGATGAAGCTAGTAATAGTGTGTCTGAACTTAAGGAAAAACATGAAAATGAGAAACGTGTCTTGAATGAACGTTTTGACAAATTTCGTGAAAATTTTGAGAAAGGTAACTCTTCCAAGGATTCAAGTGTAGATCATTCCAAATGTGAAAAAGAAATTGAGTTCTTGAAAGAATTACTCTTACATGCACGGAAAGTTCATGATAAATGGGAAGGAAGCACAAAGGTTTTAAACTTCCTTACTGAACAGTCTGATAATAACATGAAGATGGGACTTGGTCATGAATGCTATAGTCGTAGAGACCATGATAAATGCAAATCTAATCCTTCTGATCATGATTTCAGAAAAATAAAATATGTTAATCTTCCAGAATACTTGATTTGCAATTATTGTGGCTCTACTGGACATATTCAAGTCAATTGTGTCAAACTTGCTTCGGATAAGCAAAAGAATGTCGAAACTGTTAAGACTTGTGATTTCATAGTTGAAGATGATGTCTCAGCTATAGATGAATCTAACGACAACGAAGAACGCAATAATGAGTTTAGATGGACTTATGATATGACTTTTGATTACTCATCTGTTCCTTCAAAATCAAACAAAATAAATGAGAATCGAAAGCATACATTCAAGCCTAAAGTTCATAACTCTAAACCAAGAGCGTCTCATGAAGGTACTAGACCTAGAGCTACTTTTGTTAGAACAAAACCTAGAGTACCTTATGTTCCGATTGTTAGACAAAGACCAAGACAACCCAATGTTAAAGCCAAAAGAATAATAAGACAAGTATGAGTTAGAAAGGATCAAATATATAGAGTCACTAACCATAAAGGACCCAACTTAGCTTGGGTACCTAAAAGTTGTATTTGATTCATTTGCAGGTAGTAGTGAAAGAAAATAATCTATGGTATCTCGACAGTGGATGCTCGAGACACATGACAAGAGACATAAATCTTTTTCTTTCACTAGAGCCCTTCTTCGGTGGCAAAGTTACCTTTGGAGATAACAAGAAGGGTAGGATTATTGGAGTAGAAAAAATTGGAATTTCAACCTCCCATTCAATCGATAAAGTATATCTGGTAAGTGGTCTTAAACATAACTTACTTAGTATTTCTCAATTATCTGACAAAGGAAATAGAGTTGTTTTTCATGCCGATGTTTGTCGTATCATAATTGAAGGTACTAGTAATGTTTTACTTGAGGGTCACCGTATAAGGAATGTATATATGATTGACTTAAATGTTGTCAATACAAATTCCTTTTCGTGTATGAAAGCAACCTCAGATGAGTCTTGCTTGTGGCACAAGAGGTTTGCACACATTAGTCCAACTATTTTAAAGAAACTTAAGTCCATGGATTTAGTTGAAGGCTTGCCCTCAATTAAATTCGAGCAAGAGACAATGTGTGACTCATGTGCCCGCTGCAAACATGTTAGATCCTCTTTTAAACCTAAAAGAATAGTTAGCACTAAACGACCACTTGAGATGGTACACATGGATTTATGTGGACCTAAGAGAGTTAGAAGTCGTGGTGGATCAAAGTATATATTTGTTCTAGTCGACGATTACTCAAGGTATGTCTGGTCAATCTTTCTTTCCTCTAAAGATGAAACTCTCGACGAGTTTGTGATATTAATGGAGCTTGCCCAAAATAGATATGATAAAAAGCTTATTTCGATTCGGACGGATCACGACACGGAATTTGATAATCAATCGTTTATAGAATTTTGTAGGGAAAATGGTGTGGGGCATAACTTCTCCGCACCACGTACCCCCACAACAAAATGGTGTCGTGGAACGTATGAATCGAACCCTAGAGGATATGGCTCGTACTATGCTTTTGTGTAGTGGCCTTCCTAGAAGTTTTTGGGCAGAAGCTGTTAGTACGGCATGCTACGTGCATAATAGAGCTATGATCCGACCTATTTTGAAAAAGACTCCCTATGAACTCTTAAGAGGGAGAAAACCCAATATATCACATCTCCGTTGCTTCGGGAGCAAATGCTTTGTTCACAATAATGGAAAAGACAATTTAGGAAAATTTGACCCCGAAGTGACGGAGCTTTTTTAGGATATTCGGATCATAGTAAAGCATACAAAGTGTTCAATAAAAGAACCTTGCGCATAGAAGAAAGTGTTCATGTTCGTTTTGACGAAGATAATGTGTTTGATAGAGTTGAACAGGAAGAAGAGGATCCAGATGAGCCCGATTTCTTTTTAGCAAGAAATGAGCCCTTAAATGAAGATGAAGATATTCAAGGTATCAATGATGAACTAGAAAATTCTGCAAACGATCCTAAGAGAAGTGATGAGTCCATAGTTAATGATATTATCGACCCTTCCTTAGATAAAGAAAAAGATCTTGAAGTTATACCTAATAATGTTGTAACTTCCGATCCAAATCATGATATTTCTAATGAAGTTAGTGATACTTTTGAAGAAAATCCCGAGTCCAACTCAGGGGGAACAAATCATGATTCTTCGTCTGCAGATGATGCTAGTCCAGCAAATGATAATGAGCCTAGAGTTCTCAAAAAGTGGAAACATCAAAACTCCCACCCTTTGGACAAAATCCTAGGGGATCTAGAACACAAGGCATTAAAACTAGAAGGTTCTTGAATAATTTCTGCTCGTTCTTTTCGTTTCTATCAATCATTGAACCTACCAATATTAAAGAAGCTCTTGCTGAACCTGATTGGATAACTGCTATGCAAGATGAACTTCAACAATTTTAACGCAATAAGGTATGGCACTTGGTGCCACGACCTAGTGATCGAACTGTTATTGGTACAAGATGGGTGTTCAGAAAAAAAAAATTGGACGATACAGAACTTATTACAAGAAACAAGGCACGACTAGTTGTCCAAGGCTACAATCAATAAGAAGGGATCGATTATGACGAGACCTTTGCACCCGTAGTAAGACTTGAGGCTATTCGTCTCATTATTGCCTTTGCTGCTCATAAAGGAATGAAATTATTCCAAATGGACGTTAAGACAGCATTTCTTAATGGTTATTTGGAAGAAGAAGTTTATGTAGAACAACCTCCCGGATTTTCAGATAACAAGTTTCAAAACCATGTTTATAAATTAGACAAAGCTTTATATGGTTTGAAACAAGCTCCAAGGGCATGGTTTGACAGACTATCCAAGTTCTTATTACAAAATAATTTAATAAGAGGATCTGTCGATAAAACCTTGTTCCTAAAATCCGAGGGTTCTAATTTACTTGTTGTGCAAATTTATGTAGACGATATTATATTCGGTTCTACTAATGAAAAATTGTGCAAGTATTTTTCAGATCTAATGACTTCTGAGTTTGAAATGAGCATAATGGGAGAACTGAATTACTTTCTAGGCTTACAAATTCAACAAACAAAGGATGGTATATAGATTCACCAACAGAAATATATCAAGGAACTGATTCGAAAATTCGGTATGGAAAATGCAAAATCTTATGATACACCTATGGTACCTGAAAAGAAGATGACTATAGATGAACATGGTAAGTGTGTCAATGAGACTACATATCGAGGTATGATTGGCTCACTTTTATATTTAACTGCAAGTCGTCCTGATATAATGTTTAGCGTTTGTGTCTGTGCGCGATATCAATCGTGTCCTAAAGAGTCACATATGATTGCAGTTAAACGTATCTTGAGACATTTAATTGGTACATCTAATTTGTACTTATGGTATCCACTTGAGTGTAATTTCGATCTAGTAGGATATTCAGATGCAGATTATGCAGGATGTTCTTTAGATAGGAAAAGCACTTCTGGGTATGCAACATTTGTTGGACCTTGTATTATCACATGGGGATCAAAGAAACAAAATTCAGTTGCAATGTCTATCACTTTGGCCCAGTATGTATCTGCTTGGATCGGTATGTTCTCAATTACTTTGGTTAAAGCAACAACTATGTGATTATGGTATTAATGTAGGTCGTATGCCTATTATGTGTGACAATACGAGTGTTATAGTAATTTCTAAGAACCCTGCCCAGTACTCGAGGACCAAACATATAGATATTCGACACCATTTTCTACGAGATCATGTAGAGAAAGGCAACATTTGACTTGAATTTTGTAGTACCGAAAGGCAATGGGCTGATATCTTGACTAAGCCGTTAGCTAGAAAACGCTTTGAGTTATTGAGACTTGAGATTGGTTTAATTAGCGATAATTAAATCCGTCATAATTATGTCCGGAACCCGAATGATCACTAGCTAGGAAGATGAGATTATACGATTGTGTCCGTATATTTTTGTTGCAAGTTTAATTATGTTAAATAATATTTATTTTACGTGTTATATCTTACTTATGTGTATGGTAATATTTTATATTCTGCATAATCACATTTCCTTACAAAAATTCGACAAAATCTACAATAAAATGCCTAAATATAATGAAGATATTTCTATCTTATTATATTCCTACACAGATCCTGCCTAAACACCAACACAAAATATTCTTTCCTAATCTTACATCAAAGAGGATTCTTTTCTTATTATTATCATATAAGAAATAGGAAATAGTACCAAAAAAAAAGGGAAAGCATGAAAAAAAAAATGTGCCGTAAAAAAAAAAAAAGGCACGAGAAAAAAAAAATAATAAAAAAAAAAGTGCCGAAAAAAAAAAGGAAAGGCATAAAAAAAATAAGAAAATTGGTATTATTTTCTATCTTTAAGGAATTTTATTCTTACCTAAACACAAATTCCTTATGCTATTTATACCTCTTTAATCTCTCCATAATTCTCATCAATTCTAATCATCTAAAACCCTAATACCTTTTGCTAAAATCTTCAAATTTAATATGACAAATCAACCTACAACCCGTTTTCAATCCAAGAAACATGTTGTTGTTAGAAAGAAGGTAAGCCAATCACCGCCAAGAACCAACCCCGTCACGCCACCCGAGACACCTCAGTCCCCACGGTCCGCCGACCTACCCGACAACAACAAGAAGCGACGAAAATTGGTTAAGGGTAAGGGAAAGTTGGTTTCGGAAATTGAGGTAAGTTCAAAGACTGAGAACTATATACTTCAAGATGGTTCTTCACGTATTCTTTACGCACAGCATATGGATGATTACACTAGCAATGGACTGAATAATCTTCGATTAACTCAAGTAGAACGAAGGAATATCAATCAAGTTGCTCAATATCGCATTCACGCAGGACGAGTTTATTCGATTGATTGGTTAAAGCAATATAAAGCACTTGAGTTCTTCAGGAATTTTCTCAAAGATCAAGGATGGGAAAATATTGTTGCTGTAAGTGGTCCTGTCTTTCCTATTGAGGTATATCAATTTTATGCTACTGTTCAATTTAAGGAAGGAAATTTACTTGTTGTGGTTAATGAGACTTCTATACGTGTCTCACCTGGTGATTTTTGCGACTTGGCTCGAGTTCCTAAAGAAGGAATCGAAATCAATCCAAGCGTAGAATGGGGAAGTGTGTCACCTGAAAAGAGGTTGATAGTGAAACGGTATTTCAAACAAGATGCGACTTCATCTGAGACTATTTTAACAACTAAGTTGTCGCCAACTTTGAGGTTCTTTTTGAACTTTCTTTGGACTACCATTATTCCTCGAAAAGAAGGTAGAGATAAATTCGGGGCTCATGAGATGATTATTATGAAGGCTTGGCTTGAAGGAGAAAAGGTTAGTCTACCTATGCTTGTGTTTCATAAAATTATACAAGCTAGTGTAACGGCTAAGATGGATGATTTAGCTTCTACTTTAAGTTTGCCTTATGGGAATTGGATCTCTCGAATTTTAGAGAAGAAAGGAGTTATTGGGAAGCATAGTTATGGAGTTATAACAAATGACGAGATGAGCGATCTTTATTTATCTTATATGAAGCTCGTTATTAATGGCACGGAATTATGTTTTGAGACAAAAGGAAAAAAAGGAGAAAAAGGAGGAAAAAGCAATGTGAGTTTTGATATGTTGGATTCTAAGATGGATTCAAACTTTACTTCTATTCTTGGAAGGATTAATGAGCAAGACAAGAAATTAGGAGAATTGTGTGATCTTATTAAAAAGGAAAGGAGAGTTGATACTAGTGGACCAAGTGAAATTAGCCCGGTGCGTCTAAACACCGTCTTGTCACGGTTTGACACGAAAATTGACCATGCTCTTAAGGCCGCCGTGCGAACACACTCCGAGTCTACTCATATGAGGGAAGGTTTGGATAGTTTGGTTAAGTTTGGTGATGAGCTCTTGCAATCTGGAAAGGAGATGAGGTCTGAGATGCAAACTATATATGAAGCAGTTAAAGCTATGACTTTGAGGATTGGTAACTTCGATACTCAATTGACTGCCCAAGCTGCACTCCTAGACCATTGTCATGCGCGACTCGAGGACTTGGAATATCGAACCCGTCCTAGGTCACACCCGCCGAGCCCACGCTACCCTTGACTATCTCGCCCTAACCCATTCAACTTAGCCTGATCTTTTTAATTCCTTTGCTCACAATAAAAATCCATTCTTATGGATATTCGCTTTTTCAATTCCGCATTTTATTCCTTTTGTGATTGCAAGTTTATAATATTATTATGCTAATTAAGAACTAGATTACGTTTAATATAATATGTTTTCATGATTAATTCTTGTCTCATAATATATTATTCTGGTCGTTTTATGCTTGTTCTTATCTTTTCAATGATGCCAAGAAGGGGAATTGTTTTTATGATTTGCGACCGTCTCAAGTTAATTCTCTCAAGGCGTTCTATAGTTATAACTTTGAAAAGATTATTAGTTTCTGCGCTCAACTGTTCTATAATTTGGGAAGTTTTATGTTGAGGGGGAACTAGACTTAGACACAAATCATAGGAGACTTGTCATCATCAAAAAGGGGGAATTTGTTGGAGCTTTAGTCCTAATTAATTGTTTTGATAATGACAGTAATGATTTGTATGTGGACTTAATATTATAAACATATGCGTGTAATTGTGTGCTTAAGTCTTAATATAGAAAGAAACAATTACAATGACGCAAGCTTGAAGTTTGGACCAAGGAGGTACAACTTCAAATACACTTGATCGATGTATTCAAGCAAGATCAAGATCAGAAATCAACCACGAGACTCAAGGTGAGAGACTTGTGAAGAGACGATTCGTTTAATGAAGATCTACTGAATATTAGATAGTATAGGCCGTCATCCGGTAATGGTTTTACTTTGTTTGATTTAAAGGTTAGTGAAGTTATGACCTAATAGCCATAACTTCATTGCTAGACAAAAATGATGCGTTAATTTTCGGAAAATATATTTTTAGTGATTTATAAAATAAGAGAGTATTTATTTTAATTGGAATTAATTAATAAGAATTTAAGTTGAATAAACTATTGGTTTGTAACGCGATATTTATATCGTCATGCAACCTAGGGCTTTAACTAAATTCTATCTCGATTTGTTGTGGACTATGGAAGCAAGAGGGACCGAATGGGCCGGCTAAAACCCTAGGAGGCCGAACCCTAGGTGGCCGAATCCCTAGGAGGCCGAACTCCATCTCCTTGCCTCTTACTTGTTCATCAAGTCGTTTAGGTTTTATTATTCCAGAACATTCCTAAACCCTAATTCCAGAACATTCCTAAACCCTAATTCTCTACTACTATAAATACTCTCATTCATTCAACAATAAAAGTTGACACACACATCTACACTTTTAGAGAGAAAAATATTTTAAGCAAAATTCTTTGAGCTTTAATTCTTGTTTTACAATTTGCTTATACAAAAATTGCGCATCATATTTGTCAATCACTCGAAGAAAAATCGTTATAGGATACTAAGTACACAAGATATTGTACTCACTCGCATAACGTGAGATTAGTATTTATCGTTGTACTTTTCTTATTAACGTAAGAGCAACCTAGAGTATTTAGCGATACTCAATCTGAGTTATAATCATATAGTTGATTATACGAGTGGATTGATAATTTTTGTAATCCGGAGAAAGGTACTAAAAATTATTAATCGAGAATAGTTGACGTAGGTTTCGACTTGTGAAACTGAACCACTTCAAAAATCCTGTGTGTCTCTCTTTCTCTCTCTCTCTTTATTATTGTTATTTCGATTTTGCATTTATTATTAATAATTTAATTAGTTGATTTTAATCAATAAAATCAAATAATTATTTTACATCATATAGATCGAAAAAGCGGTAATCGTTTTTAATACTCAATTCACCCCCCCCCCCTACTTCGTATTCGATCAATAGACTCCTCACATATGTTAATAATACACTAAATCACTTTCATCCGAGTTAAAAATCAATAATCAACCATTAAACACACGAACGAATGTAACAACTCGCATAGATTCGACTTCACAAACGAACTCACCTCGAGAACAGACGCATGAAAGTTGCGCCTCTTCCAAGGGATGCGGAATGTGCGCCTATTCCGGGTGATTTACTCCTCGAACTTTCGTTCTTGCTTTGACCTAATCCCTTGATTACGTAATTAATTGACTATTAATCGTAATATCACCCTTAATATGTCCATACTTTCTAGCCTTATTTATTTTCCTTTCTTTTCCTCAAATTGTCCGTCTTAAGTATATTTTTGACGTAAATCAATCGGATAATTGTAATTTATTGTAATTTTAATTATCGTTTTCTCGTATTTATTCCCGTATGATTTATTTATTTGCTCTCACATGTAATTAATTATAAACCCTAATTCAACATTAATAAGTGCTAATTATTTATCCACCGACATAGTCTAATCTCACATGCTAGGATCAAAATGTTGGATGTTGCATTGCATGCATATAATCGACAACATATCAAGTATGAATAACTTCCCCTAATCATTAGTAGAGGTCGCTATCGAGGCGGACGGGATTAGGTGTTCAGTAAAAGGACTTCCTAATACGTATCCTCATCCCTTACTCCAGATCTCTGTGAACATCCGTGTTCATTGGCATCCACGAGAGTCATTCTAGACATAGAATGCTAAGGGTAACGAGTTCTTAGTGTTCATGTCACTACTTTGTGTCTTAACATGACGTGAGGTATTCGAACGGTTCCAATTTCCCATAAAAATTGGTGGCGACTCCACAAATGCAAACGCTTGTTCCCAAGCGCCCCCCGTGCCCCCCCTTGTCTACACTATCCGACCCGTCGGAAGCTTGTGACAGATACCTCCGTCACAAGCAAGACGGATTGGATTGGCAAATGGCGATTGCTTGATGATGAGTTGAAGATGGTTATTTTTGTTGGAATGTTTGTTGTCGTGTGATGATGAGTTGTCCTTGTTTGTTTGCCTCAACTTCTTTATATACTCCACAAGCCCTAGTGCATGCACTTTCAACAAACTTCTTTAGTCTTCCCCTTTTTTAGGGGATGTTTGGTTCACCAAATATAGGTATAAGGTATAAGTTTGGAATGAACTAAACCCATACCATGTGTTTGTTTGACAAAAATGAAGGTTTGATACCCATACCTCAAACCCATGAGGTATGAGTTTCTCATACCCAGGGAGGGGGGTGGGTATGAGATTGATACCCATGGTATCAAATTACAAATATTAAAAAGTGATAAAAACAATTGTAAAAAAATCTTTTATATGTTTATTTGATTAAATTTTCTCTATATGATTTAATAGTATAAAAATTATTATTAAAATTATTTTATTTTGAAGATTTTTTAGCTTTGATTGATTTATAACCTCATACCCTCAAAATTGAACCAAACACAAGGTATAAGGTATCAAGTTCCAACCCAATACCACCCAGGTATGATTCCCGATTTCAAACTCATACCCACGCATGAACCAAACACCCCCTTAGTCTACTTCCCTATTTACTTGGTCAACTCCCCTTATTTTTGTGATGTTTGTTGCTGACTCTTAACTAGTATAACCGACCCTTACTCTTTTCGCTCCAACTAATTGAGCCATCCTTGCCATGTCATTGATCCACGTCACCTTGTCATAGCCATTCCTTGCTCGACATGTGCCACATACAAATTGTGTGAAAATTGGTCATAACAGTATCCTATAAATTATTTGTATGAAAATAATAAAACCAGACCAACTCTTATTCTTAGCACACGACACTTTTCGTAGTCGGTATATCTAAGTTTCGAATTAACTTGGCCAACACCTCTAAAGTATTATGGACCTACAAAACGCCGTTCATACATTTGACTCCAAAGATTTTGATAAAAAAAATCACAATATATTGGTTCATTCAAGGCAGGTGGCGTTAATTTAAATAATAGGTCTTGGTATAGACGGGTGAGGCGAACAGACGGGTAAAGACCTCTAATAAAATGGGTAGGGGGACAAGGTTGGGCACCTCCATGTGCTTCCCACTTTATGGCAAACGGATATTTTGTGAGGGAAAATGGTATCCGTCTATACGTATAGACAGATAGTGTCCGTCTATAATGAGAATTTGTGTAATTTAGAATAGAGCACTGATCAAGTTGGGGCCGACATGTCTACCCTCCCCAATTTATAACCACATTTATGCAACAATGGGGTTCCCCATTTACCTATAAAAAATTGGGAACCTCCCCAAAAGGAACATAATTTACCCTTACTTTTTTTTGGGAACCCTCCCTATTAATGGTGGAGCCTCAAATTATGGGGAGGTTGGTGCATTAGTGAGGTTCCCCATATGAGGAGAAAAAGTGCATATGGGAAGGTAGTTCTACACCTTTGCGGATGCTCTAAAGACCACATTAGAAAGGACCTCACTACTACCCCTTTTTACAACACCACAATTACTACCTTAGAATTAGACAAGAAATTAGACTAGTCTCTCATTCTCTCTCAATATTGTAAAACCCTCATATTTCCTCTCTTATTTTCATTCAATAAAAAGTTGTTATCTTTCTTTAATTATTAGTTTAATTCTTCTCTTTCCATTAGTTTACAATTAGTAATTTTGGGTTGTCTTTGGAGAATTGAAAAATCCTTCCATATTTCAATCCAAGTTCCTTTCTTTGCTATTGAGTTGGTATAATTTCTCTTCCTAATTTCATTTGTTTACATTTGTTTTTCTTTCAAGTCTAATCTTAATTGTTTATGTTAGATTGTTGTTATTCTCTCTCTTGTTCATCTTTTCTCTATTCACCATTGTTGTTTACAAGATTGAATTTTTGAATTTCTCATGCTAAAGATTGAGTCTTTGAGTTATTGAGTTAAAGTTTGTGCCTTTATTTTAATCTTCATTGTCTCTTGAATTAAATTGTCTTTCCTCATAATTTAAGTTGGATTGTTGCTTGATTAGTAATAAAATTTGTACTTCCATCATGTTCATGATTAAAGAATCCATCTTTATTGTCTCTTTTGTCTTAAGAAACATGATTAGTGAGTAGTCTTCTACTAGGACTCGGTTTGACCCGACATGAGTAACTTCACTAATTGAATCTCATAAAGGCTAATTATTTGGGGAAATTGGTGAGGGTAGTTTAGAGGAATTACATGGTTTAAGGATCGATTTTGGGTAGTGTCGACTTGTAACCCTTGTCCACCAACGAGAGTTGGTTAGGTTGTAAATTGGATACCCGGAATTTGGTCTTGTCATCAACCAAGGTTGAGACCGAAAGGGAGAACCGAGGGAGGGTGCCTCTAGACTAGCGTTTGAAATCGACCCTTGAGAGAGGGAGTGGGATGACCCGGATTATGATGAGTACTTAATGACCTTGACCGATTTCTTGACCTCCTTGGAAAAGTGCACATTTTTGGGGTTGTTGGGTGTTGAGTTAAGGATTCCGACCTTCGAACCCGAGAGAGGGGTTGGTGGGTAGTGCTAGTGTCCTACTTCGAACCCGAGAGGGGGGTCTTAGGCGAATTAGAGCCATCTCCTCCTTACTTGTCTACCCAAGTGATTAGCCTAGGGAATTAGTATGTGGAATTACGAATTGTTGTGGGAGAACCGAGTCCTAGGCCTTTTAATCATTTGATTTACAACTTTATTCCTCTCTTACTCATTTATCATCTTTTGTTAATTTGCCTTTTATTTCATTTATGTTAGTTGTTTAGTTTAACAATCTCATCTTATATTGCCGACTTAGCTAAGCACGAGAATTTAGACGATTAGTAATCACCCATGCTCCCTGTGGATTCGACCTCGACTACCCTACTACATTAGTTGAGTAAATTGTTTGATTGGGGGAGTGCGACAAACCCCGCTATCATTCTTCTTGTATCACACACATATTAAAGTGATTAGTCACTTGTCCAACTTGGTCCTCTAAATCTTGACTAACTAGATTAGTCTCACATGTGGAGGGAGTAACATTAACACAAGAAGAATTCACATCAGCCACATAAGCACGTATCAAATCCTCGGTAGACAAAGGTGAGTTATCATGACAATTCAAGTCATCAGAATAAAGGGGTTGGGGTTGCATAGGGAGTGAATTGTATCGCTCCCATTTTTCAGTGTCATAAGCCAAATATTGAAAAAGCTCCCACTTTTCGTCATAGCTCAACCCATTAATGAACTTTTCCTCACTTAAAGAATGAACATTCTTCATAGTGTCATTATTTAACCCATTATAAACTATATGACAAAGTTCCCATGTTTGATACGAGTAACGACATCTAGAGACATACTCACTCAATCTATTAAAATACTTATAAAACAATTCATGCTCATATTGGGGGAAATATTTTGTAGCCATCTATCAAGTAAACTAAGACAAATTAATTAACTAACAAACACATTCTACACTACAAACACAAAAATTAACTATTGCCTTCCGGCAACGGCGCCAAATTTGACGGGCTGAAAGTCGTATGCCTATCAAATGTAAATTTATAATCACTTACTTACTAAGCTACTAAAACAGTAATATAGAGAATGTAAGGGTTGAATCCACAAGGAAGGACTAAATTAATTAATGTGTATAAGAGTAGAGAGTAAAGTAACCAGTTTAAGGGGGGATTTGATTTTTTTGATTTATTAAAGAACTAAGACTAAGCAAATACTGAAATAGATGAAATTCAAATGGTTTAAAAGGTCTTAGATCCAAGCATATATCCACACTCAATAACAATTGATCATTGTAAGACGGTTTCAATTACTAATCTAGATTACTCTATCGTGAATGTAAAATTCCAATTCTCCTTACGAATAGTCAATTAAAACGAATCTCGTTCTTAATCAACCCTAACTATTAAACAACCCTAACAATCCAGTTCAAGGTTTAATTGAACAGCAGCAATATAATTTAGAGAATTCGATAGAGAATAAATAGCGCACACAATCCAGTTGCTCTTTAGATATTTATGTGAATCGCTTCTAAGTACTAATATCAACGTATCCCGTTCAATACTAATTCTTAGATGTTACTAGTGTAAAGTTAATCAATAAATCCTATTCAATTAACAATACTAACAATAGAATGAAGAAATCGACTACTAGTTGCGCACCTAGCAATTATCAATCAACATTCATATAATTAATAGCTAAGCAATTCACAATAATCAAGAAGAGAAATTAAAACATTCAAACTCACAACCGGATTTAGAGTGCTTCAATCGCTTGAATCCAAGGATAAAGATTAGTTACACATCGTCTGCCAATAACAATATTAGGGTTTTCTCTTCTCAAAGTTGTGTAAATCTTTTGTAAAACTGAAATAATAAGTTATATAATAATTAGGTAAGATAACTAGATTAGGAAAAAAAGTATTACTACTAATAATAATAATCGGAAAAAACCGAGTAAAATAAATAAACAAGCACGAGTCTAACTATGCTGAATTGCGCGACCAAAGCACAAACAGGTGTCAAATGTAGGTCGCGCATCGGTCGCGCCTAGGTTGAATGCAGGTCGCGCAATAGTTGCTGCCGCCCCTTCCCTTTTTTATTTATGCGCACTCAATTAGTGCACCTTAAGCGCACACGTCTCAGATATCTTCATAGGTTTCCGGGCCTACTTATCCTCAAGCTTAACTTCCGTCTTTGTCACACAAAACCGACCCACAAGCTCTTCTTCATCGTTTCCAAGCTTCATCTTCAATATTTGGATCCAAGTTCCGCCAACGTTACAACTTCAAGAATTGTACCATTATAATTCATTAAGGACCGCCTTTGTCACTTGAACTTCACTAATTCGACCCTCTTAATACATACTAAAACCGTCTCATCAGTTTTCATTTGAACAACTATGACGGGGGGCTTTGGGGCAATGCCCGGGAAACTTTGACGGGTTTTAATTACCACAATAGACATTAAATATGTCGGAATTCGTGAAAAGTTACAACTCTTCACAAATACACCCCTTATACCTTTTCATATCTATATAAATAGAATGGATTGAAGATGTTTGAAATATAGAAAAAGAATCGCATCTTCTGCATCATAGAACGATCTAAGAATCTACGCACAATACTTCTGAATTACTTCTATGATTTTTGGTCTGTGCTCAAAATCAGAGGGACACAGTCTTATCTCAATAGACAATTCGATTTAACCTGGGCACAAATAAGAGTCGAATTATTCTATTAGGAAAACGGAATCGATTCGGTGCGGTGTTATTATTGTTAATTCCAGTTCGTGAAAATCAATTTCCTAACTCCCACTACCCCAAATTTTCGAAAAATGCTTATAATAATTATCGATTTTTGCTACTCAAGAAGTCTTAATACGAAATCAAGTATATATAAAACTACATGAGAGCATGTACAATAGAGAGGAAGTAACATCCTCTTAGCACTCTCATTCATCTAAGATAAGGTCCTCTCTATTGTGGACAATGCATAGAACATCCTCTTAGAAGGAGGATGCTCTCCACTTCCTCTAAAATTAGAGGAAGTAGAACATTGGCCCTTGGGCCAACTAGCCAATTATATTTTTTCATTTTTAATATTTACATTTACATTTTATTTCTTTTAATAGAAGTTAAAATATAATTAAAATGGTAGATGATAAATAAGATGATCTTCTCTATTGTGAACAAAAATATATAAAAAGAGGATGAAGATAGTGAAAATGATTGTGGGTCATAGAGAAAATGATGTGTAAAAAATTGAGAGGGTAAAAGAAAAAAATAAGAGAATGATGATGTACTCTCTCTAGTACATGCTAAATTTCATTGTAGGTTCGCCCTGGATATACGCCTTGTAATTAGTCTTGTTGAAGATGGATTAGAGTAAGTGACGGATAATGCCACTCACAAACGAATAGGTGGATAAGATGGGGCACCCCCATATGCTTTCCTCTATCCTCTATTTGGGTAATTTGTGAGAGAAAATGGTATCCGTCACTCTAAAGTGTCGGATACGTATCCGTCAATGAGATTTTGTGTACGCCTGGTCACTTTCGACTCTGACACTGAGAAGTCGTGACTTATGCAGTCAATAAAGACACCAGAGTTTTAGACAGTGTCTAATGGAAGTTTAACAGGGTGGTTGTTCGAGTGAGCCCCTTAGTTTTTGGGAATTTGTCCTTTAATTTGGATGAACTTTTATGGTAAGCGAGGGAAACGAGGGCACGTCACATTTTCCCTAGTTTAGACAACACGATTGATTAGCGCAAATTATTATCTCATACATACTTTTTTTCCGTCTGAAATAAGACGGATAAAATATTGTCACTTTTAAGAAAATGTAACTATTAATTCACAAAATTTTATAACTAGAGGTGTCATTTTTTGCCCTGAAAATGATGTAACAAATAATGGTAACGGTTATCAGAAATTAACAATATTTTATTGTAAAATGACAACATGTTATCCGTCTTATTTCAGACGGAAACAGCCGTCCGAAGCCAGACGCACTCATTGATTAGAGGTATTTTGTTCTTCTTTCCTAGGTCAAATTAAACAAAAAGTCTTGCATGCTTAAGATGATCCATTTTATCTATAAAACGAATACAAATATTAACCTATGGTGATAATAGGAATAAAATTTGTGGCATTTTGTAGGCAACCATGTTATTTGGTACGTATCTGTTTAATCCTTCTTAAGATTTAAAACGGATGTCTTAAAAAAGAATTTGTGCAAATTAAAATGATGATTCAGAGCAAAACAAAATTCCAAGAATTATTAGACAAAAACAAGGAATGTAATGATTAAAATCCTGCATGTAATATCATTTATTAAAAGGATAATAATAGGACGGTTATCGGGTGGCGCCGAAATTGAATACCACCCTCTCACATGCATTTATTATTGTAGGGATTTTTACTTATTGAATATAGAGGATGATACCGAGATTGAATGTCACACGATAACGCCAACTCATTCACCTTATTAAAATATTTCACTATAAATGAGACGAGCCAAGGGACAAGCTTTAAACGATTGAAATAATAATTGAGCATAGTGATGGCGTATCTTGTTCAAACAATTGCCACCAAGTTCATCTTCCTTATCCTCATTTTCTCCCTCACCAAAGCTGCAATCTCTCTTCCTTTCGTTGTCTTCCTTGGTAACTACTCTTTCATTTTTTTTATTTATGTTTTTCTAGTTGAGATCATTTGTCCCATCTTGTGTCTTACACTCTAACTACCTTAATCTTGTGAGAAATCAAATCACACTCAAAATATAAAAATATTGATAATTTGTATCAAAGTGATTATGTGTTATAATGATTTCCTCGTGTCAAGACAACCACCCCAATTAGCATTCGTGTAAGTAGTAAAGCATGCTGTGGGAGTACCATACAAATGTTGATGGGAATAAAGGGGTTTTTTTTTTTCACAAGGGATTTATAGATTAGACATGGTTTTAACTATTTAAGTATGCATAGACTATAGAATAAAACGGTCTTACAACAAGAGATAGAAAAAGACCGTAAGACTTGTTGAGTTGATGTAATTTGAATATCGTTTTAATTATAGGGATTGGTGAAACATGCCAGAGTATGGAAGAATTCATCCAGATTCTAGAGAAAGATTCAGGCAATCATGGACATTGCATGTAAAGTTTTTGATTCTTGGTTTTTTTGTTTTTTTATAAAATAAGAAAATTAGATTAATCCTCTAAGATAAGACCAACCTATTTCATCCTTTCGGATGATAGATGTGCGTTCAGGGACGAAGCTAGGATGAAATTGTGGGTGGGGCCGAATATCATTTTCAACTTTGAGAATTTCGCAAGTAAATTGGCCATAAATATACCGAAAAATATAACTTTATAAACTTGTTTTATACATAGTTTTATTGGTTGCAATAAACCTTTCAGAAGGATATATTTTCAATGAACAAAATAATGAAACAAGGTAAAAGACTAAAGTGCCATTTTGAAGATTTTTTTGATGATATAAGAAAAAAAAATATTATGGAATGGGGCGAGAACGAATTACGAAATCAAGCATAAAATAATTCAAAGTATATATTGTATGTGTAAAAAAAATAGAGTAAAATATTGTTCCAAGGGGAATATAATAAGAGGGGTTGAAACACACGTAAAAAATGATGGAAACAATACATAAAAATTTTAAAAATAAGGAGTAAGGGAGAAAATGACGCTTTGGGGAGTCGAACCCCGGCCCATTTACAATATACAAGTGGAAAATTACTCTCTCACCAACTGAGCCAAGAAAGCATTATATAATAATTTCATCTCAAATACTAATTAACCTTTAAATCCCTGCCCGGGCCGTGGCCCATCCGGCCAGTACATAGCTTCGTCATTGTGTGCGTTGAAGCCATCGGCTTTCAAACCATCTCGAAAGAATTGGACAAGAATGTCAAACTGAGGCCATAAAGTCGGCAACTTTATTAGCCTATGCAAATAATGTTTAACTATTATTTCATCGAAAAAACTAAGATCTAAATTCACATCTTTGATAATACTCAAAACTTCCCACGAAATTTGTTAAGTATTTCGAATAGAGTTAACAACACAAACATTATCTTCTTTGAATAATCAGCTTTGAAATTCCTAATATTTAGCTGCTAGTACGTCTTATTTTAATGAAAGAGCTTCTGCAACGAGAATGCTATTAAAACCACACGCCTTAGCTCCTAACAAGATTACCTTGCCATTATGGTCTCTGCCATTATGGTCTCGTATGTAGTAACCCAAAGAAGCTTTATTGTTAACTAACTTAGATCCATCGAAATTTAATTTAAGAAAGTCATTTGGACGTTTATCCCAAATATTTTCTTCATTATCTTTCACATGATTTGTAACCGACATTCCTATGGATTATTGAGATCTTCAAACTTAGTCTCATTCCAAGTTTCAATACCATTCTTACATAAAAGAGTAAGCTTACTAACATTCACATTAACATTATTAAAGATAAAGTCATTTCGAAAAAAAATCAAGCATTCCACCAAATAAAAATTTATTTCAATGAAATTAGTTCTTAAAAAGAAGTCTTTTAACGCTTTGAATTTTACTACAAAGTTTTGAATTTTACTACAAAGTTTTGACTTGAAACGACAATACCTGTTGTAGAAAAGTCACTAAATCTGGAGATACCAATATCTTCAATAATTGAAGCAATGAAAGAGCATTTGAAAAAGAAATTATCTAAATCCTCATTATGATAATTACACAAAACACAATGTGTTGGACATCAATATGATTCTAATAAGTCTATTTTTAATAGGTAATCCATCAATACAAGCTTTCCAGAGAAAAAGCTTTAACTTTGGAGAAATATTTAATTTCCAAATCTAGTGAAACTCACACTTTGTAAGATTATGATTATATGTTAATTTTCTTTTTATCAATTATAGTAGAATAAATTTATATGTTAATTTTCTTTTTTATCAATTAAGTTTTCGATTCTTGTTGGTTGTTCATTGATAGAATAAATTTATAAGTTAATTTTATTTTTATCAATTGTAGTTTATGTTAATTGATCTCATGTATGAATGTAACACCTCAAACCTCTTTAAGGATTAAAATACTCACTTATAATTTAATTGCAAAAATTTTATATCCCCAAATGATTAAGCCTTCCGTAAAATGGTTTTACAATATTACATTGTAAAATCATTTAACGAAAGACCTTAAGACCTTTATTGTGAAAAGTGGTGATCGGTGAAAGTTATATTAAGTGAGGGTTTTTAAAGTAAACAATCACTTAATTTTATAATCGGTCATATATAAAATTGTTGCAAATGATTTAACAGTTTCATCTCGTATCAATAATCTAGTAATCAAATAATTCATGTACAGAATGTTGGGAGATAACGTGGAAGACTCGGTATTAGTTCCCATTATGGACCAGGTATGGACAAGTGCGGATTAGTTTTCCCAATTTGTGTCTTTTGTTTTATACTCCTTTATCTCTTTTGTTTGTGTACATTTGCTTAAAATACACTTAATTGTGACGGAGAGAACGCCTTGTTATCTTTTACATTGTTACATTATTACCCTCGATCATAAAATTGTGTAAATCACATTAAGTGGATGATGAAAGGATAAAAAATTAACAATTCATAGATTATACAACCAGTTGTATATGTTGTACGGTGTAGAATTTGAGCTTTGTGATAAAGTATTCGAGCTTTATGTTAAATAATATGAGCTTTAGTAGAAAATACTGAACTCATTCATTTAGACATTAAAAACATGAATTTTGAATTATCTCAAAAAAAAAATATATAAGCTCGGATTCTTATATTTTGGTTGTACAATGCTCATGGTACAACTGTATGTATAATCCTATTTGTGAAAAATTAACGGGACATGAAAATCGATGAAAATTTTATATCCCATTTTTGTATCCCATCTTGTATCCCTTTTTTTTTTGTTATCAAGATAAAAAAAAAGAGTAAATTATCAATTACACCCACGTCAAATGCACTTTTTTACATTAACTCCCACGTCAAATTTTTTTTTTTAAATTACACCCAAGTTAATAGCTCAGGTTAAAAATTGCACCCCATCCCATTTTCAGGTGGAAAAATGTGTAAAATGACAGATTTGCCCCCGCGTGTTTCTAATTGTGAATGAACCTGTTAACTCTTCATTCACTTCACTCCTTTCACTTTTAACCCTAATTTCATCCCAAATATTTCCCCAAAATCTGCCCCTTTCAAATTCCCCCAATTAAATCTTAATTATTAGTATATTGATCATCCGTCATCATCAATCTCTTCTTTGTAATTTGTTTGTTGGTTAATTTTTAATTTTTGATTTCTCTTGCTATCAGAACATGCTAAGTTAAATCAGCCAGAATCTATACAATTGCAGCGATTCATCAAAACCCGAATTCATGCCTAATTAATCCATCAAATTATCTTCATTACTGTCAAAATTCCCGAGAATCAGAAGAAAGGTGCCCTGCAGGGTATTCCTTTTCTGCTCTTCTTCCTAAAACTCAAGCTAATTACACTTATGTTCCCGTCATCAATCTTCTGCCTTTTACCCTCTTGTTGATTTCCGCCCTTCGCTACATCGTCGAAACTCCTCTTCTTCCCCGTCATCAAAAATCGGAATGTTGTTTATCCTAATTTGCGACTTTATCTTTGCTACCCATTGAATTAGTTAGGTTAATTTTGCTCATCCTAATTTCTAGGTGTTTAAAATAATTTGCCATTAAATTAAGTTATGCATTTACGGTTTGAATTGTTTCTTTATGCATTTATGGGTTTGGGGAATGAATTACCTTGAGAATGAGGAAAACAATGGAGGAAATTAAATTAGGGAAAATATGAGAGAAGGATGAAGAAGGGAAGGGGATGAATGAGAGAGTAAACATCAACCACACACAAGGTTAATAAAGAAAGGCAGAAGGGCAAAATCGTCCTAAAAATATGTTTTATCCCAGAAATTTTGAAAATTGACGGAAATTTGGCCGGATTTCGATATTGGGTGCAATTTGTAATCTGAGCTATTAACTTGGGTGTAATTTAATAAAAAAATTTGACGTGGGAGTAAATGTAAAAAAGTGTATTTGACGTGGGTGTAATTGATAATTTACTCAAAAAAAAAGCATGTTTGATGAATTTTTGAGATTTCACATGTACATAGTTTTGGGTAATAAAAAGAGTCTTAACTCAAAATTTTTACAAGTAACTCGTTTTTAAAAATTAATGAAAAAATAATCCGAACTTTAATTTAACTCAAAATAAACATTTTTTTACAACTAACGAAAGTTTTAAGAAAATGATTTAGTACCCATGCGGCATGCGCCGTACAAACGACCATCCTATATAGTGCCATAGGGGATTCAGTCCATTTTAACAATAACACGCTAACAAAAGATTTTTCTTCCCATTTTTACAGGTGACATTGGCATGTCAAAAGGTTAAGAATTTTTTCCACAAAGTTATCTTGATCATTCTTCATGTTATTTGGCAAACAAATTCATAGACGACATTAACATTTTTTGATGATTTGTTTTTTTCCATCTTATCTTTTATTGTCAGGTCAAAGAGTTGGATGAGCTCAAAAACGGATACAATTTAATTGGAATATCTCAGGTTGTTAATTGGGAAACTATGACATAATTTCCATGTTATAATTATTAATGCATGAACAAATAGAACGACCATAATCATTAAGGGGTTGTTTGGTTACCCACTAAACAATGCAGGAACTTAAATTCATGTGAATTGCAAAATGGGTATGTTGTTTGGTTACCCCAATTCACATGAATTGGAAGTTCCCATGAATTCCAATTCCTCCACAATGGAGGAAGTTGCTTACCTAGGCCCCCTAGGTAAGTTAGAATGCCTACATGAATTGCACTTCCTCCATGGCAACCAAACATTTTTTTGCAATTCACATGAATTCCAAATTCACGTGTTTTATGACTTCCTAGGCAATACAAATTTCTATATGCAACCAAACGACCCCTAAAAAAAAAGGATGACCATCCGATCAAACTTAATCCCCAAAACCTAGTTACAACATGTGAATCTTTGAATATTTATATTTATTTAGATTAAGTGAAGTCGAATTTTATCCATCTATAATAAAGTGATTAAATTTGGGTCTCTTTTGTGAGAACCATCTAGAATGTACAATTAAGGTACTTATGAGATATTGAGGAGCAAACGAAAAAAATTGGTCACTATGAATATCGGTTTCATCTCGAACAAGGGTTTTGTCACAGAGCTTAATTAATACAATATAAATTTTTTTTATATAATTATATTATATATCAAGTAATGTATTCGATTCCATATTTTTATTTTTATTTTTCTCTGTTTTGTATGTACAGGGAGGTTTGATAAGTCGGGGAATGATTGAATTTTGTGATGAAGGACCGCAGGTAACTCGTACTCTCGTATACATGATGCTTGAATTAAGACACATAATGGCCTAAGATCTTATTAGATGCAATTAGGGGTGATCAAACATTAGGGTCAGGTGGGGTTGATCTTGGGCGATTTGGGCTTGGTTAGGTGGGCCCAAAATCGGTCGGGCTAGGGGTGGATCTTGGCGGGCGGGCGGCGGAGGTAGACTCGAAACCGGCCAAGGGTAGGGTTGAGAGGTGGTTCGAGGGCTGGTCCGGGTTAAGGGCGGGTTGGGTTGAGGACGGACCGAGTTTAATTTTCATGACCCGAACCAGCCCTTAATTGTGGAGGGTCGAGTTGAGATGCACACGGACCCGTCGGGGTGAGTAAAAAGTGACCCGGGAGGCGAGTTAGGTGCGGGCAGGTCGGATCAGCGTTGAGATTTGACCAGCCGTAGATGCAATGCTCTCAGATTCTACCTTGAGGTGGGTTTTTTTTTTAATGTTATTTAAAAATATTGCGTGTTTAAATTGCAATTCAAGCCCACCCCGCTAATGATGTAAAGTGTAAAACTAATATCCATGTCAATTGAAGAGATTCATTGTTAAGCTCAAATGACTAGTGATTAATTGTTTAAAAGGATTGAAAATACTACTAATATTAACAAAGTACATTTTCTTTTCTAGAAACCATGATAAAAAACTCTATAATTAGACATGCTTGTTGTGGAGTAGTTTTAGGATACATGATAACATGAATGACTTCCTGGGAAAACCCCCAGAATGTGCATGAATAAGAACAAAATGTATTGGATCCAACCCGTGTTGATTTATGAGTCGAATACATAGCCTGACGAGCTAACATAAGTAACCGCTCCCAACCCGTTTAGATCAGGGTGTTACATAAATAATATACTTTCTCTTGTAGGAAAATATGAACTTATCTGACCAATAATACCCTTAATCGAGACGTCATGTAAGAACACTGCCCTAAGTCAATTAGACCCCCACACAGATGCTCCTTGAGTTCCATGGTCACCAACTCCAGGCTTAACGCCTCCTTCCGTACAATAGTGAACTCCACAGACGGAAGTGGGAATTGTCTCAGAATGAAAGGAGAAAATATAAGAGAGAATGTTTTCTGTATTTTGTGTGTAAAACTGTGGAAGAGATGAGGATTTTATAGAGAAGACAGAGGCTCCAACAGCCACATAGAGATACCAAAAATATGAATATTAATGGCCATAAAGCCATCAATTAATGGTAATAAAATCGTAAATTAAGTCTGGATATTATTGTGTAATAACGTTCAAAGACTAGAATTCCAACAGCTAGAATCCAAGGAAATAGTTTGGACCCGTAGCAAAAATGTAGCCCCACCACACACGTGACACAAGCCGGACGGGCGGCGTCGGCGCGCGTGTGGGGAGACTATAGTCTCTCCTATATAGTTTAGTTAACACTAAAAAAAGTCGTACCATATATAAGGTAGTGACTCCTCCACTATTCTTCTAATGTTGGACAATATTACACATTTAACTTTGGAGAAACATCCAAATTCAACATCTCTATTTCGTTGATGAACTCATGCGGCTTCTTTCACTTAGTCGAATAAAATTATACGGACTTTATTCTTTAAAGTATAGTTTTAAAGCACAAGAATCTCTTAAAATTATAGTGTAACACCCATATTAATAACCACCCACGTAGTGACCAATCGGGACTTTAGGCACTTGTTTTGATATGAGGGCGCCTACTCATCCAAAACCAACCTCCTATTGTACTCATGTCGGGTTGTTCATTTTAGTTGTCACTCCTATGTTCATTTTGATATGAGGGCGTCTACTCATCCAAAACCAACCTCCTATTGTACTCATGTCGGGTTGTTCATTTTACTTGTCACTCCTATGTTCATTTTGGTTTATTGGTTTAGGTTTCAAAATCGTCGCTGTGATACCACTTTGTAACACCCCCTTCTTACCCGGCCAAGGTAATGGGAAGATGTTACCGTCTCGGTTTCCCGAGGCAGTGGAATCGTAATAACAATTAAGAAACATTCGCTAAACTTATCATTTATACAAATTTTTCTTAATTGTTATTCCGGTTTCACAATCTCGGAAAATCGAGACGGTAACATCCTCTCATTACCTTGGTCGGGTAAGAAGGGGGTGCTACACATAGTCAATTGTCAACTTCATTTAAGTAAATTGGATTATAATTAAAACTTCATTCACTATAGAACATTAGAAGTTTAGAACTCCAAATTAAAAATTTGAATTTTAACAACGACAAAATTCATTTATTATGTAGATCTTATGATATTTATGATATTTATATTACATATATAACTATACTTCTAATCAATTTGTATTGTAATGAACAGGTCAAAAACTTCATATCGGTTGGAGGCCCTCAAGCTGGTGTAGCAGGGGCTCCAAATTGCTCAGTAAGTGATCCTTTTTAAGTGGATTATTAATTTTTCATCTAACATTAGGGTAGATCTCGTACAAATGCAAAGTTTTTTAAATGAAGATGTTAGAGAAAACAATTAAATTACTGGTATTTAACTTCATTTGGAATTTGATGATAAATTCTATATTATTAGTACTAATATAGAAGCACCCTTGGATATTTTTCATAAACAATATCTACTAAAAGTACGTAAAACAATTAAGAGAGAATATATAAAGTTACAAAATAACTTGTGTATAATTTAGAGTAAATGTATTATTTCAAAAACCACTTATACCAAATGCTACTAGGTATACTTTTGCGTGAATTAACAACGGGTTAAGTAGCAAATTGCCCCCAAACGTTTGGGTCTAAGTACATTTTGGCTCCAAACGTTTTCATATGTGCAATTTGCTCTCAAATGTTTAGGTGCAAATCAACCCCTTTAAAAATTCGACAATTTTACCCTCACTACCATCCACACAACCGCCATTATCAAACACAATTCTCCACTCAAGTCCCACCAAAATGAATTAGCAGTAATCAATCTATCGCTCAACAAGAAGCTTTGAAATAAAATCCCAACTTTGATCTAAGAATTGACCATTGAATCTTCAAAGTTAATTCGTCTCAAAAACCACAAGAATGCTAACGCTATTGGAAGTATGATCGGTGGTGTAGTTCTTGACAATAAGGGCGCTAATGAAGTTCAGTGAAAAGAGAGGAAAGCAGGTAGAGGACATCCTAGGACATCCTAAACCGAAGGATAAGTTAGAAACCAGAAGAAAGGCCAATCGACAACAAGACGGGGCCAGTGAAGTAACAACCACCATGACACTAATGTCAACATTTACCGCAACCATCGGATTTAATGCGGCATTCACTTTAATACGAGGTAGTACACGTAAACACAACACTTGGTGTGGAGAATTGTGTTTAATAATGGTGGTTGTGTGGGTGGTAGTAGGGGTAAAATTGTCAAAAATTTAAAGTTGGTCGATTTACACCTAGGCTCAAACGTTTGGGGGAAATTGCACATATAAAAACGTTTGGGGCAAAAATGCACTTACCCCCAAATGTTTGAGGACAATTTACTACTTTCCCCAATTAACAGCGCTTTTGTATGATATGTCTTAGAATATATTATTGTGCGACAAATTCATATTGTGTTACTCCCGTCATTACTTAATTTTTGTCGTTTTAGCAGTTTTTTTTTTTTTTTTTTGCACATTATATGAAATTTAGCCTTAATTGCCCATATTACAATTTCCTAGATCTTATTTCTCTTGTTGCAATATAATGTTATTGGAGAAGCATTAATGGTAAAGTCATTATTTGTAAACAAGCTCAATTACTCAATTATTAGAGTTTATTTTATTTGTTTTTTTTTTTCCAGCCCCCAATGGTGATTTATTTTATGCCTAATTAATGTAGTTATATTTCCTATATGCTTTTCTTTATATGTGTGAAAATTTTTAAAACGAAATATAAAAAATAATGGAGTGAGTGTGAAAATTTATAAATTTATTTCTTAGTTAGGAATTAAGTGATATTTTAAATGATAAGACATTTTGTGATATAATAATGAGACACGGGGCTGTCTAATGGGTTTGACATGCCCTGTTTTAAATGTTAAAATGGAGCCCCTGAAAATATAAGGAACTTGATTATACTTCCTCTAATTCAATATAAATTTCTCTATTTCATTTTCCGTCTATTCACAATAATTTCCCTATTTTGTTTTTTGGTAAGTGTTTGTGTGGTCCAAATTTAATTGTATGGTTGGATAGTGTATTTGTATGGTCCAAATTTATTTGGATCTTTTGTCAAAATAGCCATTTCTATCAAAGTATTTACCAAAATAACAGTTTTATGAAAATATTGTCCAAACTAACCATATCTATATTAAAAAGATATTTGTTTAACTAAAGCACTACTTTAAAAAAAAAAAAAAAGTAAATAACCTAAACTGATTAATCATAAAAATCATTTAGAAAAAAATCACCTACGCTCAAATCCTTAACTTCTCCTCCCTCTTAACAACAATCATCTATTTTACATATATAAAATTGGTGAATTTTTCTTATAAAAGTAGACAATCAAATTATAAAAGTTTTCTACAATAATCTCATCAAGGCACATAATTCTTTTTGTCAAAATTGATGACTTTTCTTTTACATGTATTTAACTTTACTAATGATTGATAATAAATTATGAAATTGCTTTATTGTTTTCTCGCCAATTAGTGTTTTTCGTTATGAATAAAGTTTTAAATCATTCATGTTTATCTTATATCGTCAATTGTATTTCATTCTTCTTCTTGTTAAGCCTTTGGAATTGCCAAGAAGTACTTGAACATACATTCTCCAAACTCTTGCATTCTTATTCTATGCTTTTCAATGTAACTAATTGTTGATAGAATAAACGATTAAACACAAATAAGGAAAATACTAACGCATACGGAGAAATGACAAATTAATAAGTTTAATGGATATTTTATTTTTGAAGAAATAAGTTTAATGGATATTAATTATAATATATAACTAAATTAAATCGAACTGATCGAATCAAACCAAGCCGGCCAATATTATTTTCTTAGGCAAGCAACTAATAATTCAGTGGTTATTTTAGTAATTAGAATGACCATATGGTTAATTTGGACAATACTTTAATGAAACGGCTATTTTGGTGAATATTTTGATAGAAATGGCTATTTTGGCAAAAGACCCAATTTATTTATATGGTGGGTGGTGTATTTTCTTAATTTTTGTGTCAAAATGAAATGAGAAGTTTATTGTGAACATGAGGAAGTATATATTACTCCCTCTGTCTCATTCAATAGTTTACAATTACTTTATTAAGGTGAGAAAAGATGAATAGTTAAGGGCACATTTTAAAAAAACTCTAATTAAAAAAAATAAAAAACAACTTAAAATAAGAAAAAAATGTAACAGTGGCCACTTACCTGGGTTGATTTATTTATTAAAAAAAAAAGTGTAAGATAATGATTAAAACATCAACAAAAAACGTGTAAAGTATTGACTGGAATAGAGGAATATATATTTTGTTAAACACAAATTCTTATTTGTGACGGAAGGTATCCGTCACAAATAAGAGACGGATACCATATCCCCTCACAAACTACTCATTTGCCTTGAGTGGGGGAAGCACATGGGGGGACCCTCCTTTGTCTCCTCTACCCATTTCATCTCACAAACTACCCGTCGCAACCCGCGACCCGTCGCAAGCAAGACTTACACTTTGTTAAAATCAATACAAAAAAATTTACTTTTTTTCATAAGATATTACTGTAATAGAGACCATGCATTTTGAGGCCCTTGTATCCTCTTAGACGGCACTAATGAGACTTCTTATCAATTACTCCCTCCATTCAACTCAAGGCCATTATTTTTTTTGCACATTATTTACAAGCGGAAATTTAACTTTAATTTTCTCTCGATATATAAGTGAAAATATATTCATGTGAGATCTTATTTGATTCGTCTCTAAGATTACATTAAAAATATCTAACTTTTATAATTTTTGCAAATACGTAACTAAAGATATTTGCCAAGTAAAAGGCGCGTTGACAAACGTGATAAAGCATAATGGGCTTATGGAGTTGAATGGAGGGAGTATTAGACAATTTATTTATTCTCTAACATTTTGATTTGTTTATACTTTTTAGTTTCGTGTGGATATATGCAGTTTCCAATCTGTGCACGCTTAACAAACCTCCTTAATCTGCTTCCTGTTTATAGCACTTTTATACAGGTAAATTTTTTTAACTCTTCTTTTACGAGGTTAATAAATTAATCAAATAATATACATCCATCAATCTCATACATTTGTTTAGTTACATTTTAAAATTTTACTAAGTTATTCATCATCTTTTTTATATAACAGGCTAGTGTGGCGCCAAGCAACTACATAAAAATTCCAACGGTATTTTTATATCTATAAGCATATCACACTTGGTCTTGTTGGTTGTTTTAATTATGCATACAATTATATTTTCTCTATTTTTAATGTGAAAGAGGGAAAATGGCGTCAAGAGCGAGCACAATGTCAATGAAGGCTATAATAAAAAAACAACATTGAAAGAAACGTTTAAAGAGAAATACTATCTACCTTCTCCTTCCAACATTCTCTTTACTTTCTCCTCTCACAACTGATTAAAATATCGTTTTATTTTGCTTCTTCTACTTGTCTTGTGACCCCATCCGATATATATTAATTTAAGTAGTTGTGAGAGGGAGAGATTTTAGGAAAAAAATAGACATTTGTTTTGTTAGTGGTAGGTCCCAATTGAAAGAACAAATTAATTAATTTCAGTTCTTTTCTTTTGCACGTTTAGTTTAACAAATTATATGCCTATTCAAATCGACTTTATGCACCTCGACACTTTAAACTTTAAGAAATTACCTTACATACCCAACAAAAAATCTACTTTTAATTTTGTACAAAACTAAGTCAACAAATAAAATTAACTTGCAGAAGGAAAATCGATTTTTGAATACAAATAATATAATGTGAATTTAGATTATGTATAATATATATTTTACAATTTTTTTAAGTAATTGTACTCTTCAATCTTTCCAGAGTAATATATTTTTCATATCTGGCTTAGTGTATTTATGAACGTGCTATTTACTCTTTTCACGTTTCTTAGTAAAAAAAATTTATTAAAAATATCCGTGCATTTTTTTACACGAGATTAAAACTAGTCTTATTTAAAATGGTTATAAGCGGTGTAATGAATATAAAACAATCTATATACCTAGTAATATAAATTTGGATATATTTCAAACCTACAACCGTTTTAATTACACCAATTCTTATTTCAGACCAAGGTATCCGTCTTATTAATAAGACGGATACCATATTCTCTCACAAAATACCCATTTAGGGTGAGTGGAGAGCACATGGGAGGTCCCACCTTTGTCCCCTCTACCCATTTCCTCTCACACAACAACCCGTCTTAAAATCCAACCCGTTTTAAGCAAGACTTACTCTTTTAATTAAGAGAAAGTGTGAGTTTAGACTAATTGACATGACCTTGGTAGTAGACTAGTAGTAGTAGAACTATAGAAGGTTTTACAGTTTACAGTTTACACCAAGAGAACGCACTAATTGTAACGACCGTCCATTTCCGTCAACTTGTTGTATTTCTTAGATGGTATCTTCGTATTTTCGAGGTTGTAACTTTAAAAGAATTATAAATTTTGCGATAAATGTATTAATATTTGTTTTCTTTTGTTTCTCACGGTATAATTCCTCAAAATCTAACTAATTAGTTATAACTCAAAAATATGTGAAGTGAGTTTCAAATGGCCACACAAATATTTTGTATCATCTTTCTGTGACTTCAATATCTCGTTATTTTAATTCTGTTATCTGTTAACCCGCGATATGATCATTTTTGGTGGTGTTGTTGAGTTGCTTTAAATTCTTATAGGAGATTGATGCATATTTAAAAGGGTGTAAATTTCTACCGTATGCAAACAACGAAATACCAAGTGCAAGAAACCCCATCTACAAGAAGCGATTTTCCAGATTACATAACTTAGTTCTTATCATGGTAAGTATTCTCACAATATAAAAACGCTCAATTTTTTTCCAACTAATACAATAACTTAAACATTCACATACATAATAAACTGAAATATTTATTCATGTTTAAATTAAGTACACAAATTATTACACGAAACCTCTTTATAATGAGAGATCAGATCAGACAAATAATTAAGTACTCTGTATTTTGTACGAGTAACTTACTACTGTATATAATTCAATTAATAAAATATTTTATTGTTGTTTCTCTATATATAGTTCGAGGAAGAAACAATAATTACACCAAGAGAGTCTTCCTGGTTCGGATATTACCCTGATGGATCCACTAACGTGATCTTGCCTTTCAACGAGGTAATATTAGCGACCTTCTCATCATTACATTCTATTTGTAGCAATTAGTGAATCAATTACAATTTGGATCATTAGATCGTCAAAAGATTTAATCCGGACCGTTTACAAAAAAAGAAGGTCCATTTCTTTCAATGAAATAGAGAGAATCTGGACCGAATCAATCAACCTTCCAAAAAACTGTTTTAAACTAGGATTGTGCAAACTATAAAATAAATTTATCTATAAAGAGATTGTAATCCAATCAAATGTAAACAATGTAGAATAATACAATATTTTAAATATTCTTGTCTAAGTGGTCATGATTAGCAGCTTAGAGCATTAGCAATAAATGTTTATCAAGAGGTTTGTAGGATGATATGTCCATAATTTTAGAGGTTTGTCAACAAACCTTCTATTGTTGGTGATGAGTGGTGAAGTTCATGGATGAGAGGGGTTACAAATTAGTAATCAGGTTTGTGGAGAGAGAATGTGAGAGGAGAAAAAGTATAGTGGGTCATGATATAAACCTTAAAGAGGTTTATTTGTTGTTAGTAGGAGATTTATAGGTAAATGAGTTTGTATATTAGCTTATGTGACAGGAGAACAAACATCTTAGAGCGTAGTGGATCACTTTAAAATTGTTCAATAAATTTTTTTTCTTGTCGTCTACTATTGACTTATACAATTGAGAACTTAAATTTCTTTTATTACTTTCTTTTGTTGTTACTATTGTTACTTTTATTATACTTCCTCCAATTTCCAGATGACTCCACATCAAATTGATTTAGGACCACACAAAGTTGTCCAAAAAAAGAAAGAGGGAACAATAAGAAAAATGGATGGAAAGGGAAAGAGGAACAATAAATGAAATTGGAGGGAGTATTTCTTATTACTACTGTTACTTTCACTACTCCCCTCGTAATTATTATTACTTTCACTGAGTTTCACTACTGCAACATTAATATTGATAATTTCTATACTCCCGTTAATTCTATTACTTTCACTACTCCCGCTCGCTACTAATATTGTTACTTTGACTATTCAAATGAGTGTTTACTATCATATTACTATATCCAATATTACTACAATTCTTTTCACAACTAACAGAATTACTTTTACTATTTATGCATGAAATTTTAAGAGGCTTACATATTTATATGAATATATTACATATAAACATTAATCAAATCGAAAAATTATGGAATATTATATTTTTTAGAAATCTAGCTTGATTTATTTACTTTTTAATAGCTTTCAAACGTGTGTATGTTAAATAATGAACATCTTTATAATAATTAATACAATAAGTGAGGCATGTTTATTTTAAGGAAAATCACCATAATTTGGTATTCTCTAAATTTATACTTCAACCAAAATTATTGCGGTCTCCAAGACGGCACTTTGACCGTAATTTTTGACGTCTATATGTTAATTTTTTTTCTTGATTTTTTTTTTCGTGAAAGTTATCATGAAAATAAGTGTGAATGTTTTTATTTTATAATCCAATAATTTTTATTTTCCAAGTTATTTACGGTCAAAGTTCGGAAACTTTGACCTCCCAAAAGCAAATGGGGTGAAAATAGGTGTGTGGAGGGAGTATAATATTTACATTGAAGTCCCCTGATCAGGTTTATCATATAGCGCTATCGATTAAAAATTATATAATATAATTAATTTGTATAGATTTATTTAATTATATTGAAATCCCTTAGTTTTCGGATTATATATAGTATTGATTGGTTTTATCCTTATTTGTCAGACTCAATTGTACAAAGAAGATTTGATAGGATTAAAGGCATTGCATGAAGCAGGGAAAGTGACATTTAAAAAGGCTCCTGGAGAGCATGTTAATCTCTCAGATGCTCTATATGAAATGATCTCCCCATTTCTCAAAGATGAAAGTTCAACTCAGAAAATTGCAGTTGCATAATTGTCATACGTGCATGTATTTTTTTATACTACGGACTTGTAGTTTTATGAATAAAATTAATGACATGTATTCTATTGCATGGTGTATAAACTTTATGTTTTTTTTGAGAGAATAAATTCCGTGTTATTCTTAAATCTTTGTTATGTGACCATTTTGGTTTAATGTTTGTTTGTCTTTTCCATTTTTTGAGATCACATGATTTAATAATAAAATTGTAAAAATATTATTTCAATCAAAAGTAAAGCTTGCAGAATTAATGGTTACTCCTCTCATCCCATTTGTTGCCTTTTTCTTTTTTTTTTGGTGTCCGATCATTTGTTTATCTTCTATTTTAAGAATAAACTTGATGAGTAATTTGATCATTCTCATTTAATTTGTTCCACCTGTCATTTAGTTATTGACCCTCTCCTCTTTCTTTGGTTTTTGTGCCAAAATCAAAGGACAACAATATATTTTATCTCCTATACTCGAATGTAATTCGGGATTAAAATGTTGATGATGCACTAAAATGCACTAGCATAGTTCTTAATGGGCCTTGAGAATATATCCTAATTCGTTATACAAAACGTCCTAGTTTTTGTGAGCATAGTATCATCTATTGAATTTCGGAAAATTTAGACTCTGAAGAGTCAGTATATGGCTCTATTTTAAACATGTTATGTGTACTCGTAGCAAAAATTTAATCTCCAAACTGAAATCCAATTTACTCCTATTTTCTAGGGCTGCCAGGCTGTTTGGTTTGGGGTTTTCTGGAAAGAGAAAGAGAATGAAAACTTCCTATTTTCCTTTACAAAAAAAAAAAAAAAAAAACTTCCTATTTCCTTGTTGTTTCTTTACTCCTATTTTTTTATGGAAAATACTTGTGTTCTTCAGATGGACATCCTACTTATACTTAAAAGAAAAACACTAAAATATAAATGAAGAGGATGGTTCTCCTCATTTTTAAGTGTAAGGAGGATGTCCTCCTAGAGAACCAAGTATTTCTCTTTTTTCATTCCTTTTACCCATTTTCAGAATAGATATTTACCCCTCTATCCCCTCAAATCCATTTCCCCAACCCCCCAAGCGCCTACACACCACCAATCACCACGACTCAACTAACAAGTCCGCCGCCAACCACCACTATTACTGTAATACCTGGATATTTTGGGACCCGTAAATGAACCTCGGAAATAATAAGACGACCCTCGGACTTGACGAGAGGCTACTCGGGAGTAAGGGATGGTTGTACACTAGACCAAGTATGACCTAGTCTAGACCTAGTGAGTGTGCAGTGGATCGAGTAGAGGTAGTAGTTGACTGAACAGGTGTCACTCGGCCGAGTACAAGCGATACTCGACCGAGTAAGTGGCACTCGGTCGAGTAGACTCGGCACTCAACCGAGTGCACTGTGTCAGCGGACAATAAAACTTATGTCGGGATCTTATACTACCTAACCTAAATCATTTCCTTCTTTCTCTCTAACACTCCAAATCTTCTCCCTTCTCTCTAAAACCCTCCTAAACACCTCTTCATAGATGTTAAGCTTGGATTAGAAGACTATAGACCTTATCCTTGTTCCTTCCACCTTGTAAGTTAAGATCCACCCTCTTTCCTTTTCTTATGAACTCTAACTTTTGGGGGGTTTTGTTGGGTTTACTAATTGGTAGTTATTATGAATAATATGGGTAATTAATGGGTAATAACAAGGAGTTTTACATAGTAAAAGTGTAAAGGATGTATTGTATAGTTATTATGCGATTTATGTAGGATAAGACGGTCTTATAAGAAGGAATCTTGCTTATGGAGTATGCTAAAAGGTAGGATCTTCGTACTGGATTTCAATAATATGGATGTTTGTATGTGTCATAAAAGTTGGTAGTCTCATATGCAATGGGTAATTTGTGTTGGTCTTATGGTATTATTGGAATTGCATCCTCACATGATAATGCGTGATTATCATTGGTCTCATATTGTTGATAGAGTTACATTATAACATGATAGGGTGATGTGGTGTCGTAAATCATGGGAATGATTGTCGATAATCGTATTCATGGCATGTTTGGGATATTGTGTTGGCATTTATGTGATGGTTGTATATGTTGGAGAATATAGTGGAGTTGTGGTGGTGACGTATGGTTGTTGAGGAGATGTAAGGCAGTTGAGAGACCCTCTTATGCTGGAGTCGCCTCTTAGAGGTTCACATCCTAAGAAGGACGTGCACGTTATGACTTGAGTATAGAGGAGCTTGTGTGGTGTCACGATGCGTGGCAGGGGTCCGGTTAGCACCCGGGCTCAGTACCACGGGTGTGTCCCGAGTACTTACTTTACTGGGCGATCCAGGCTTTTTGGTGGGCGGTGATGCGGTGTTGTCATCGGGTTGTTGCTACGTAGGGGCGTGTCCCTGAACCGGTGAGGTGTTTATGGAGTGTGGTGGCGGAGACTTATGTACTTCCTTGATGCGTTGCATATTCATACTCACGAGTCTTACCTTAAGTGTTTGTATTATTGAAACTGACGTGTGTTGGTGATTATAGGGTAGAGTCGTCACACCCTTATTAAAAGTAATTTATAAAACCCAATTAAAAAGTAGTATTTAATCGGGGTCGAACACAATGATGGCGGGGGTTAGATACTTGGTTTGTTTAAGTCTTTAGTTTAGTCAAACAAATGAAAGAGATTGATTAATTGTAAACTAAGGTGCAAATAAGATATCAAATTAAACTAAATGAAATTATAATTGATCAACATGAGAAAGACTAGAGCTTTCGAGTTCACTTGGGTCATTGGGCATGAAACAAGGTAAATATGGGAAATTAGTGACAAATAGTCAAGGAAATATACCTAATGTCTTAGGACACCTAGAATTCATTAATTAACTTTCATATGATTAACTAAAACTGCTCACACACATACACAAGGATTCATCCAATAGTCTACATACCAAGATTGTTCATCCACTAGTATAGACACTAAGATAACCAAACATGTGAGAAAATACTCAAACTTTCATAGGAGCAATTCTACAAACACTTCATATGCATGAAAGTGACAACCATTAAAACACTCAAATCCTTATAATTCTAACCCAAAATCATACCCATTATGGATCCGAGATCCCCCTAAGCCCTAGATGAGAACTACTCACACATGTTTAGCAAAGAAAATCCAACAATGAGATGAAACCAAACACAACCAAACATGGTGAAAATGGTAATGTTTAATACTTTGAATAAATAATAATTAAACAACATAAGAAATGTAAACTAATGAAAGTAATGTAAACAATAGATGAGAATTATACCAACAAAGAGGAAAGTAGCAAGCTTGGATAATAATGGAAGGTGAATTTCTTCTTATCTTCACATTACAACCCAAATATTAAATGTATACTAATGAAATGAGATGAACTTGGATAAACTAGAGAACAATTACACTAATATTAAGTAAGGATTACAAATTTAATTGAAGAAATATTGAGAAGGGAAAAATATTAGGGTTCTACAAATGTTGAGAGGAGAAAATAATCTAAGGTAAAAAATTCTAATTGGTAGTCTAAGGTCTTGATAAACTAAGGTGTGTGTGTGAGAGTCTTTTATACTTGGTCTAATAATAATATACTACTACTAATAATACTAATAATATTAATAATAATTATAATAATGATAATAATAATAACAACGTGAGAGAGAGGAGGGAGAGGCGACTGCTGCGATCTCTGCCGTTTCTTGCCCGACAGCCATCGCTGCTACCCTTTTCTCCTTCACCGGCACCACCCTATCACGCCGGTCATCCTCGTCGCCGTCTGTGGGGTTTTTTTTCTGGTGTCGGCTGGGTTGTGTATGGTTTAGGGCATCGTTCTCGGTTTAGGGCAGCGTTTTTCAGGGTCTTTCTTCCGCCGTTGGCTGCCAACAACCACCCCACGTCGACCTTTAGACCTCACGTCGCCGGTCAGGGGCAGTTGTTGTGGGTGGTTCATACGGCGGTTTCTGGGTTGTGAAGGAATTGTGGGTGTTGTCGTCATTCAGGGATATTTGTCGACCTGCGCCATCACCAGTTGGCCACCAGACCTCAAGTCGCCGGTCATTTGGGTGGTGGCTTACGACACTGCTTGTGCTTTCCTTCCTCCGGTGAGTGCTAGGTTTTCTTCTTTATTTTTATTTTTCCTGTTTGTTTTTACCACGCTGTTCGTTTGCGGTTGCCCGGTGCTTCTTCTGCCTGTGATCGGCCACTGCCGCTGCTGCCTCTGCCTCGTGTGGGTGGGTTCTGGTTGTTGTGGGTGTTACGGTTCTTGGTGTGGAGTGTGTGGTTTCAGGCCGTTTCTCTTAACCTACGGTGTGGTGTTAGTTTTTCTTTATTTTTCGGGTCGTGGTCCTTGGCGCGAGGAAGGGTGTTGGGTTTTGTTTGTCCTTTCATGCCTGAGCTAGTTCGGTACCATTATCCTTTTTCGAGTCTTCATGGGTGTCGGGATGGTTTCGGAAAGGGCCTTGTAAAGGCCGCTTGGCAGAAACATTTACAGGAACGACATTGTACTGATGGTGCGTTGGACCTTACGCGTCAGACTCTTACTGATAGTTTGACGGTTTATTCCAATGCCGAGAGTGTTTTGAGACGGATGGGCCTCTGGTTGTGCGGGGTGTTTTTTATGACCCGTACTGTTAGAGCACGATGTCGGCATAGTCGGGGTGATGTTGTGGAGCATCCGGGGTGTGTTGATGGCATTTACTCCTTCCATATTCATGGTATTCCGAGACCTTTGGCTCCTTCTACTTCGGGTTCTTCTGATGATAGTGTAGAGCTCGTTCAGTGGTCTATATCTTCGTTGGATCGTTTGCTGTCTTTAGGCCTTCGCACCGTGAAATCTGTTCCTCCTAAATGCCGTCTTGGGTTTGCTCGGGCTTTGAAAGGGGCCTTGGATGCGGTGTATGATGCCCCTAGTGATCTCTCCCGCTGGGTTCGTTTGCTTGTTCTACCACTGTGTTTGCTCAGGACTTTCGCTCCTCGAAGTAATCATGAGTGTTAGACTGCTATTCGGCGTCAGCATCAGGAGGAGAGTATTACCAGGGCTTTACTTACCTGGGGGACACCTGGAGGGGGTTTGCAGTTGTTACAGGAGTGCTTCGATGAGGGTCCTTCTTCTTTTTCTGTGGATGAGGATCTGAATTTGAGTGAGCTTAACCTTCGCCAATGCCGGCGGAAGATTACTGATGGCCATTATACTGCTGCTGTACGGGTGCTTTCTTCCTCTGGGGTCGCCCCCTACTCCGATGCCACTCTAGTGGCCCTGCGTGAGAAGCATCCTGTTGCCCCGCCTCCTTCATTGCCTCCTCTGTCTGGGGATCATCATCCTCTGGTTGCTTCTTCGGTGGTGGTCTTGGATATGATTCGGAGCTTCCCTCGTGGCACTTCCTGTGGGAGGGATGGTTTTCGTGCCCAGCACCTTATGGACTGTTTGAGTGGCGCTGCTGTGGCTATCTCCGACGATTTGATCACTTCTATTACTAGGGTGGTTAACCTTTTTCTTGAGGGCCGGTGTCCTCTTCCTGCGGTGAGTACATTGCCGGCGCCCTCTCACACCGCTCGTTAAACCGGGTGGGGAGTTCGTCCTATTGCTGTTGGTACGGTTTGGAGACGGCTTGTCTCTAAGGTTGGTGCTTCTATGGTTGGTCCGTCCTTATCTTCTTATTTTGATGGGCTTCAGTTCGGGGTGGGTATGTCCGGTGGAGGAGAGGCTATCTTGCATGCCTTGAACCGGCTCATTGAGGCTCGGGGTGACCAGTGGGGCTTTCTATGTTGTCGGTAGATTTCGAGAATGCGTTCAATCTTGTTGACCGTTCGACCATGCTACAAGAGGTCCGCCGTCGTTGCCGCTCTCTCCCCGTTGGGTGGAGTTTTGCTATTCCACCCACCCGCCTTTTTTATGGGGGGAGCACTTGTTTATGGTCTTGTCGGGGTGTTCACGGGGTGATCCGTTGGGGCCTTTGCTTTTCGCGTTGGTTTTGCATCCCTTGGTTTGCAAGATCCGGGACACTTTTGACCTCACTTTGCAGGCTTGGTACTTGGATGATGGCACCATCGTGGGTGATACTTTGGAGGTGGGGAAGGTTTTGGACTTGATTAGTGTGGATGGCCCTCGTTTGGGACTACATCTTAATGTCTCCAAGACAGAGGTCTTTTGGCCTGTTGAGGATCCACAGAGTCGGCTTCCTGGGGTTTTCCCCACTTCTATTTCTCGGCCTTTGCGCGGTGTTACAGTTTTGGGCGGACACAAGATTGTCCTGGTTTTAGCAGTGAGATTGTGGCGACGAGAGTAACTAAGACCATTGAGCTAATGGACTTGGTTGCGAGGATTGAGGACCCGCAGTGTGAGTTGCTTCTTCTTCGAGCTTGTACTGGTATTTCTAAGCTCTACTTCTCCCTTCGTACTTGCTCCCCTAGTGTTTTTGGGTCTGTCCATCTTCCTTTTGATGCCGCTCTTCGTTCTAGCTTGGAACGTATTGTCACCGCGTTAGGGCCGGGTTTTGGGGATTGGCAGTGGCGCCTTGCTACGTTCCCTTTTCACCTTGGTGGTCTTGGTGTCTATGCGGCGGGAGATGTTTTATTTTATGCTTTTATTGCGTCCCGCTTGCAGTCTGCTGGTTTGCAGGCTAAGCTCCTCGGCCCTTTCCGGTGTTGTAGGCTGCCGGCCCCGCTTTTGATGATGCCGCGCAGTGTTTCTACTGTGACTACGAGTTCTATATTTAGGTCACCCTAGTGAAATTGTCGCCCCAAACTTATGAAGAAATTGGCGGACATTTATTTCACGACGGTTCTTTGCTACCTCGAGTCTGTTTTCTCTTTGACACCACGTCGGCTTGCTTTATGGCGATCTCGGCGGGTTCTCACTCCTCGATTGGTTACGTACGGTTCCTATCTCGGGGTTGGGGCGGACTATGAACGGGAGGACCTACCGTAGTGTCTTTGGGGTATCGTCAGGGTGTTCCGTTATTCACGGTATCTAGGCCCCGTCCCCGCTTGCTCTCGAGTTTTTCTTGGGGATGTTTTTGGGGACCACGCTGTTTCTTGTCTTTGTCTTGTGGGCGTTAAACATCGGCATAACCTTGTCCGGACACTCTTTTCGACATCTGCTATAGATCTGGTATTACTGCGGGAAGGAGGTTGATATCGGTTTGGTTGATGGGCATGGTGGCTCTCTTCGTCCTGCGGATTTATTGCTTTATTCTTGGGACGGGCGTGATGTGTGCGTCGACCCGACGGGTTCTTCACCTTTGACTCGGGCCGGGTTGGCGATTTTGTGCTTGGGCCGGGTTGTCGCCGATCTTTGCTCGGCGAAAGTGTGCTAAGTATGGGGATTTGTGCGCGATAGCGGGTTATGGTTTCCTTCCTTTCTCCTTCTCTTCTCTTGGGAGCCGGGTTCGGATCTTTGTTGCCTTGCTCAAGCGGATCCGAAAATTCTCGTATCTCGGGATGCGGGGGCTCGGGTGGCCGCTTACATTTTTACTAGACTTAGCTTTGCTGTTGCTAAGGGCGTGGGAGCCCAGCTTGTTTCTCGGCTCCCCACCAATTTCATGTAAACTTTTATTCTTATTTTAATGAAAGCTGCGCGCATCCCTTTATAATGATAATACTAATAATAATCCTAATAATAATACCACTAGTCTCCCAAAACAATCGACACAACAAAATGGGCCTAAGACAAGAAAAGGGGGAAAGGGGAACACAACGGACAAAACGCAGCAGGTGTGCTAAGCCGGCCCACTGACCGTCGGTTAGGTGACCGGCTGGGGATTCTCCGGAAATGAAAGGAAGAATTGATGGGTGTGTGAACCGGTTGGGGGGGGGGGCGACAGTGCCCGTCTAGGAGAGCAGATTTGATGCAATTTTTGTTGCGAGCTGGTTGGCCGACCACCAGTGACAAGGCCGGCTGGGAATTCTCTGGAAAATTGAGTCATTCTTTGCGTATTCCCAGCCGGTTGGGTAGGCGGTAGACGGGTGCCCGTCTGGGAGTGCACTTGTCTCCAATTACCTCGATTTCGATTCCCAATCTGAAAATGCGCGAGTATGATGGTAATTATGGTTGAGTTGAGACGAGCTCAAATCTGGGCAGCAAGGGTGGTGCACGGGGTTGTTGATAGTTGCTGTTGGTGACGGGAGGAGAGGAATGGGTGATTGGCACGGTGGTGATGAATGCAGGTGTGACTGATGTCGTGGTGGTGTTGTTGTTGCAGGTTGTCGTGCATAGGATGATGGAGATGTGATTTATGAATTGATGAATGAAGGGGATTGATTTTGTAATGGTGAATGAAGGGGATTAGTTAGAGGTTCAACTGGTGATTATGGTGATTGAGGACGACTGAGCTTGTGCATGAATGTGAAAGGTGGAGGATGAAGAATGTTGATGCGGGGTTGATGATGAAGATGCCGGGGAAGTGGGTTTCTCGAATGGTGAGCTGGTCATGGACGAAATAAAGGTGGGTGATTGAATTGGTGGATGATGGTGACTAAATGGTGTAGGGTGTGAGCAGGTGATTGGTGTGGTGGTCTCTGTATGGACGCGGGCCCACGAGGGCGCTTGGGAACAAGCGTTTGCATTTGTGGAGTCGCCACCAATTTATTGTGGAAAATTGGAAACCGTTCGAATACCTCGTGTCATGTCAAGACACAAAGTAGTGACATGAACACTAAGCACTCGTTACCCTTAGCATTCTATGTCTAGAATGACTCACATGGATGCCAATGAACACGGATGTTCACAGAGATCTGGAGTAAAGGGTGAGGGTACGTATTAGGAAGCTCTTTTGATCGAACACCTAATCCCGCCCGCCTCGATAGCGGCCTCTACTAATGATTAGGGAAAATCGTCTATACTCGATATATTGACGGTTATATGCATGCAATGCAACATCCAATGAATTAATCCTAGCATGTGAAGATTAATACTAAGTCGGTAAAACGTAATTTAACATACAATAAATGTCAAAGTAGAAATTTATGTTAATTGCATGTGAGAGCATACAAACAATACAAGAAATACAATAATAAATACAATAATGAAAATTACAATAATTACATCAAATTTATTGATTTATGTCGAAAATACCTTTAAAACGGATAATTTGAGAAAGAATAAATGAATAAATTAACGAACAGAAATTAGGGTGATAATACGATTAATAGTTAATTAAATACGTAATTAATAAACTAGGTTAAGGCAAAACGGGAGTTCAGAGACAGAAATCAACCAGGAACAGGCGCAACAGAGTTGCGTCCCATGGAAGAGATGCATCAGTTGCTGCGTCCGTTCCTTGAATCAGTTCTGGCTGTGAAGCCGGAATTGCAAATTGTTAATATTCGTTGGTGATTTTAATGATCGATTATGAATAATTTACTCGGATGAAAGTGATTATTAGATTATTTACATGTGATTAAGGTCATAAAAACGATAAAACATGGACAAAACTAATTAGGACTAATTAATACAAGATTAAAAAAATTATTTACAAATGCAAACTAATTAGGTTAAACAAATTATTAATGATGAATTAATGATGGATATGATAAATAACAGATGGGAATATATCAAAGATCGAATTCCAGAGACTCAATATGGATAAATCGAACCTCTAAAAACCGAATTTGATTTTAATGACGAAAACCCGCAAATATTGGTTATAAGGAATTTAAGCCGGGATTTAAAAGATGAATTAAATACTAATGATGATGAATAATTTACATGTCAAATTATTATGTTCAAATCGTTATATCAAAGAATCAAAGAACGAATGAAAACAAAATAAAAAAAACAAACGAATTAATAAAAGACGAAGGAAGAAGAAAGGAAGCAGGAACTGCGGCAGCCTCAGGGAGAGGCGCAGCAGATACTGCGTCCCTTCAAAGAGGCGCAGCAGTTACTGCGTCCTTTCTCGACGGTTGTCTTCTGATAATTCGGAAAAAGGGTTTTTAAACAAGGTTTTATAAATCGGTTTTAAGAGTATTTTCGACATAAATCTTACATTATGATTACAATAATAAAGAACAATAATAAAATAGGGATTTACACCCTCAGACTTACAAGTTTTACGAAACGAGATGAACTAAGTTAACGTTTAGTGATGCTCGACTCGAATGTAGACGAAAGTGCCCTCTAGGAGGAAAACGAACAAATTGATTAAACTTGATTAATTGTAGAGTTGGTCAAATTGGTCGGTCATGCAAAACGAGGCTGGTACTCAGAAAGATCCGAGCTTACGTGGTCGAATGTTCAAGCACGTAGGCGCCAAAAAGTTAGAACGTGGTCTAGAATGCAAAGGGAGAAGAGAAGGGCGGACACTCGTGTGAGAAATATATGAGATCGAAGGTCTCTATTTATACTAATCACACGACTGAAGTAGGGTTTTTCGGAGAAACTTTGGAAGTGAATCTTGAAAAGATATGAAAAGATACGAAAAATACGCAAATAAAGGACTTTGGAAGAGGCGCGGCAGGCACTGCGTCTTTTGGAAGAGGCGCAACACTTGCTGCGTCCTTTCCCAAGTGGTTTCCTCCCGCGGAAGAAAGATTTCCGTGTTTTGGTTATGGAATAACGGATTAATCTTGTTTTCCTTAATATTTTGTGTGAATATTACGGGAAATTCTTTACCAAAGATTAAAAGATTGGAAAATATGAAATAGAAATATCTGGAACATTCCAGAACATTCTGACTCGGTTTTAGAAAATGAAGACGGTTTTTAGGCCCGGACTCCAAATGTACTCTAATTACTGCCAAAACGACCGTATCTGCACGTAGATGACAATTAAGAGGTGGACACAAGTGTTTGAGCGATCACTTAATGATAAACTTATGAACTGTCACAAATCGTTCCGCGTACCAAACATGCGGCCCAATCATCACCGGGAGGTGCAGAAATGAGGTATCTATAGAGCCCCCACTTTGACTGAGGCTTGGACAAGGCGAAAGTCAAAGTATAGCCATCAGGTCAATCGAAGATTACAACCTGACGACTATGGCGACGCGAGGCGGTTCAAGGGGTCTGAACCAAGGACCTGTCGTCGGGAACATTTTAGAGTCTGTCGAATATCGGGGAGGGTCATTTAAAGTCCATTAGACTACATGAGGAGGCTCGCCAGCCATAAGAAGAGACCATACCTGAAATCCCTTGAAACTCCAGGGGAAACAAAACGCGATATTGGGAGCAGGACACAGTCAGGAACTGCTTGGAGAAATCTGCTTGGGGTCGGCAGCAAACAAACTTCGGAAGAGCGTGGGGTCGATGTTGATCTCCATGTCTCGAGAGGGAATGTCTATCCGTGAACTCTCGCTAGGGGAACATAATCAAGAACTGATCTCTATGTCTCAAGAGGGAATGTCTATCCGTGTACTCTCGCTGGGGGAACGTGATAAAGGCGCGTCGAAACACCTGTCAAAGAAGAACCGGTCGTTGTGACAAGCGAGGTCTTGGCAAAAACATGGCAAAAGTTTGCTGTTGGCTTGGAAATACGGATCCGGGCGAAGGATAAATGTCAAACGGACCATATATGTGATATGGCATCGAGGAAGAGGCGCACCAAAGATGGGCCCACAAAATAACGAACTTATAACGAATCTTCGAAAATTCCTATGGAGGGAAACTGAGGAAGAGGCGCAGCAAGAGCTGCGTCCCTTGGAATAGGCGCAGCACCTGCTGCGTCTTTTCCTGGGCGTGTCAATCCTGCGTAAAAACCCGATGAAACAGAGGGGTTTATTTCATTATTTCGAAATACAATTCCTCAATTTCTCTCTCAAATTTCAACCATTTCCGTCAAAATTTGATCCAAAAGCTTGCATTTGCCATGACTAATCGAGGTATGTGTATTAATCTTGCATTTATCTTCCGTATTTGATCAAATGGGACCGACAAAATTAGGGTTTTCAACCCTAATTAGTCGAAAATTTGGGGCTTTTCCCCCAAATGATTTTGCCTTGCAAAACTGACCTTGTAAATGGCTAATTGGTAATATAAGGATCATAACCATGTATTTGTTTCGAATTTTCATTGAGTTTTGAGCATTTGAGTGAAATTGTGACGGTCTCACAACTAAACCGTAAATCGCTTCGAAAATAGCCTTAGGATTGCCCATTTGTGACGAAACTTGATATTTGGAATCCTTGTATGATGGGTAAACTTCATACAATCTCGGAATTTTGATTGGTGATGGCTTTTTCAGGACACTTCCTAGGGCATAATCGTCGTTATAACGAAATGCTGTCGAAATTCCGACTCGAACCCATGACTAGGCTTCAAATTAGGCTTGACTTGACCCAAATTACCACATGAGCGGTCGGGTTTGTGGACAAAATTGCCAAAGATGGCGAGAAAAGAGCGATTTCGGAGCTCCGAAAACTCGAAAATCCCCTAATTAAGGCTTGTCGTCACTTGACGCGGCCTAAATTCACTTTAATTTTGCAGGTAACGAGGCTTCTACATCTGGGAGGGATCCCATGGATGTGGACACTGCTCTTGACCGTTCTCAGATGCTTGAGGAGGCGTTAGACGAGGCTTTCACCGCTGCGGTGACGGCTGCTGAGGACGAAGTCCTCGAGGAGGAGGTTGTTGAGGAGGAGGAGGCCCCGAGACGGGCCAACGTTGGACGGGGTGGTCGCCAGCTGAGGGGAGCACCTGCGTGGGTTGAGACCTGGGACAGTAGGCACCTGCTTTGGGCTGCGGAGGGTCACCTGTCCTACAGGACGGTGAAGAGCTTGGTAAACACTCTTCATCCATCCTCTTTCATTTCTATTTTTCATTCCTTTTCTTCTTCATTTGAGCTAAAGATAACTTTTGTTTCAAATCAACATAGGAGGCCGGGAACATCAGATCGTTCTCGGGCTACACGACGGCGATGGGGTGCTACGAGAGGTTGTCGGTGCAGGAGCGAGGCATGATCGAGCGAGGAGCGTTCGGTGCATTGGTGCAGGCTTGGAGGGATATCACGAGGAGGAAGCTTTGGGCTAACCTCAGTCTGGTCCGAGCATCCTTGGACCGGTTTTGGGACACGACCTCCACATTTCACATGCCTTTTGGCGAGGTGGGGGTCACGTTAGAGGACTACGACATGATTTCTGGTCTGCCGTGTGGGACTGAGGTGGTGGAGTGGCCGGAGACAGCCATGAGGGTAGACTCGGCTGAGTCAAGAAGGTTGATCGGCTGGAACTTGGCGCCGAAGGCCGCTGCGGTACCTGGTTTGGTGCCTAGTTCTTACGTTTGGGACTACTTTGCGGGGAATATCCCGGCGTCGGTGGTGCTCGAGGGGAGGGAGACGGCTCCTCCTCCCTGCACTGCAGAGCAGAGAGTCCGTTTGTGGCTCTGGTGGTTTCTGTCTTCGATCTACCTCGGAGACAAGGGAGAGAGGCTTTCGACGAAGCTCCTTCCCTTTCTTTCTGACCTGAGTTCCCTAGGCCGTTGGGACTGGGTCACTGCTGGTTTTGCGGTCCTCATCCGCTTCATGAGGGCCATGGTTCGTCCGGAGTTGATGGAGAAGGGGATTTCTCCTGCTGCTGTCGGCCCTGGACTGCTGTTGGGGGTATGAACCTTCATTTCATTTTATGAAAGATCATTTCTTTTCTTGTCAAATCACGAAGGATCATTATTGATTATCTTGCTTTACAGGCGTGGGTGCACTCCTACTTTCCAGGCCTCGCGCCCAAGAAAATGGAGCTGGTGGAGAAGGCCTATCCCGTTGTGAGGGATTGGGTGATGTGCCGTACGAGGAGTCGGCGTTCCTTCCACGACATCTGTCGGTGGGAGGTGTACGCTCTCCAGTTGGACGACGTGAGTACTTCACCTTCGTTCGTTTCTTTATTACCTTTTTCAGAACTGATCATAAGAATGACTTCTTGTTTGCTTTTCCCAGTGGGTGCCCAGGTCTTGGGTGGAGTACGCTGGCACTCCTCCCTTTGTGGTTGAGATCCTTCGACCTAGGAGCTCGAGCCGGTTGCTACTGAGGACGTCGATGGGTCCTGTGTAGTACCTGGGTGAGCGCTTGGCTCGTCAGTGCTCTCAGGATGTCTTGACGGTTCCCATCGATCCTCCTTGGACGATGTTTAGGTAGCCTTCTGAGGCTGAGAGGGAGGCTGACCTGGCTGGCGTCGGTAGTGACACCCTCCTTCTCCCGGGGGAGGACTACTCGGCGTTCCTCTACGGGAGGTTGGCGTACTGGCCGGTCGTGGTAAGTGTTTACTCTCCTTTATTTTTGATTATTTTGAGAACACGATGAATGATCATCGGTTAAAAGAAATCATTTGACTTTGCAGGAGGTCGAGGCGGCGAGCATCGAGCCCCCAGAGTACCCCGAGACCCTCGAGTACACTGACGCGATGGGGATGACGACGATCTCCAAGCTGCGTGACTTTGATGCAGCGGTGAGAGATGCTGGCTTGGACGAGTGGCAGCATCTGATTCGGAGGGTGAGTCTCCTAACTTGTATAATTTTGTATAAGAACACATTTGCTTGAGTTTGTCCAATCGTTAAGAATCTCTTCTTTTGAAATGTAGGTTGCGCCATCCCGATTCATGGCTTTGTGGAGGGTAGCCAACCGGCTGCGGGCTACTGCCGTCGAGGCACTTGTTGGCGGCCGAGGACGTCAGGTATGAACCTTCCGTTTACTTTATTTTCGAATTTTCTAATTTTCCTTATATTCGAAATGATTGACATGAGCCAATTCTTATTGTTTGCAGAGAGAGCGAGAGCTTGCCCAGTCCCGGGAGGAGACAGCTCGCTTGCTGAGGGAGCTCGAGGTCCGCGACGCCGAGGTTGCTGCTCTCGAGGCGAGAGTTGCTGAGCTAGACGGCGACCGGCAGTAGCTTGTTTGTTGCTTTTTGTTTTTGGCTGTATTTTGTACATTTGTACATTTTTAGGACCCACATTTTGGACATTCGGACTTTGTTTTGGGGCTCGAGCCCCCAGTTTGGTGTACATATCCCCTCTTGGTTGTATATATGATGGCCTGAGTGCCTTTGCTGTTGGGTTGCTTTGTTTGTACCTGGCAGTTAGCTTTGAACAGGTTTGGTAGATGACGGTTTGCGCCGTCATGCTGCCGAAATTTACACAGAAATCACATAGAACATACATTTGTACACATGGCCTAAATTAGCGCAAAACTATGACTCGAAAATGCAAAAAATTTGCCGGAAATGACCGGACGGTAGGGAGGGTTACCCCCTAAAAAAAGAAAAAAATAGAAACATATAAATTTGAAGGTTAATGCGTGATGGGAGTGAAGTGATTCACCAAAAAGAAAAAATAAAAAATAAAAAAGAAATGTATAAGTTTGAAAATGAATAAATTAAATTAGTGAAATGATTCCCCAAAAAAGAAAAATAAAAAGAAATGCATAAGTGTGCTAAAATGAAGAAAATGTCGATATTGCCTCGAAATGCGTGCCCGTGAAATTCGGAAACACGAAATGTGGCAACTTGACGTATTTACCAAAATAATAACCCGTATGAATAGGAAATTATTCGTTGAGGAATTTAGGAAAGATCCAACGCGGAAAATCACATAAAGAAGGTTGGGGAAGAGGCGCAGCAAGAGCTGCGTCCCTTCGAAGAGGCGCAGCATGTGTTGCGCCTGTTCCCCAGTGTATCCGTCCTGACGGATTTCAGGAAACAACTTTTAGTATAAATAGAGACGTCGATGGAGGTTTTATTCACGTAATTCTTCCTTCTTTTCTTCGTCATATTACATAAAGCTTTCAAAATAAGCATACATCATGAGTACTCTCAAAATTCGTCTAAAAGAATGGACAAATGAGTTCTCTAATGTGGAGAAACACGACATGGGTGCTTATAATTTTGGATCACTATTGAGTTTGAAGCTGATCAAGGTAGTCAAACCGTTCCTAGATGCTTGTCTTGATTATTGGGACCCGAATTATCACGTATTTGCCTTCCCTGGAGGCGACATTTGCCCATTTCCCGAAGAAATTGCTGTGATTGGCGGTTGGGACCCGGAACACTTGCCTGCTATACCCTCCACTTCTCAGGGCTATAAGAACAAGTTTAGGGACTTGCTTGGGTTGGCAAGAGCTGATGTGGACCGTCTTGTGACTTCTAAAGGAGTGCGAATGTTGGATTTCATCGATAGATTCATCAATAGGGCAGATCCCACTATCTCTTTTGTTGCGAGGGGAAGGGCATTCGGGTTTTGCCATTACATGTATATGTCCTTCAAGGGCATGTTGATGAGGATTTGAGAGGCGATCCTTGTTATTTGAGCTTGATTGAGCAAATGAAGTTGCGCAGGAGCCCAACTTGCCTATGTTTAGGAGAGATCTTGTTGGGGTTAGATAACAGGAAAGCCAATCGTGGCCTTCCTTATCTGGGGAGTCCCATTATTTTGCAGGTAAAAGAATTTTTCCTTTTTTTTCGTTTCGTTTTTTTTTTTTTTCGTTTTTTTTTGTTGTTTTTTTTTTGTCTAATTCCTGCTTCTGGTAGGTCTGGCTTATGGAGCGTCTTCAATTGATCGAGCCCCCAATTAATGTTCCTGCTTATCATGCTCGCTCAATTGCAATGAGGACTAGGCTCTACATGGTGGACTTCACTCGAGTCTGCAAGTAATGGGAAAACAAATTGAAGAGTGAAGATGACCCCTTAATTAGATGGATCGTACCATGGTGGCATCTCAAATCTGTCACTGGAGTATCTTCCTTGGATCCTACTCGATCTGTTCGCATTCCCGGCTTGGAGTTTACGGTATACATCTTCTCAGAGAGGTTGATGAGGCAGGTTGGATTGAAGCATATGATTCCGAAGCTTGACACTGTCCCGCAGACTGCCTTGGCGCTTACTACTGAGAGTCGAAGAGAATGGGCCATCAAATGGGCTTAGAGGAACATTTGGTTTTTGAATTCTTCTGTTAGTGCTCTATGGGTGTCGCATTCCTATCTGCGGTGGAGGAAAGCTACTACTCCGGAGGAGCGCGAGAGATTGAGGAAGCGCGAGCCTGTTGACTACAAGGTTCGCGAGGTGAAAAAGGAGAAAGAGAAGCATCTGACTGAGGGAGAGGAAGAAGCCGGATTTCGAGTTGTTCATCCTTCGAAGAAACCGAAGACTTCTCCTGCCGTCGAGATGGTGGTTGACAAGAATGGCAAAGCAAGACCACGAGGGATACCGTTGGTTATTAGGTCTGAAGTAGCGCAAGAGCGTCCGACTCGAGGTCGGGACAAGAAATTTGACAAAAATGACAAAGGCAAAGGGAAAATGGAAGAGTAGCCTAAGTCTTTATTATTATTTATTATTGTTATTATCGTTTGTAATAAGAAGGTGGGGTTTTTTGAATCCTAGCCTATTTATTTTTATTATGTAACGTACTATTATTATTATCATTAGAAATGAAATAAAAAAGGTTAAATGGTCATGAAACCGTTATGATTTTCTATGATTATTCTTGTCGAATTTCAAATGCAATTGCAAATGTCCTTCTATTTACATTTAAAGTAATTAGATGGGTTGTATCCCGTGAAGGATTGCCTACGTATTCATTTAGAAAATGAAATCAAACCCTTGCGCGTAGTTCGAGTAAATATAAAAGAATAATTGTTCTAAGCAAGAGCTTGTAATGAACTTAGAAAATAAGCATGAGATTTACTTACTCCTAAAATGCAATTTAGTTTGTTTGATGATATGAGGATGACAAATTGTAAAAATGCAAGAGCAAGATGACATTAGCTTAATTCCGCTTGGCCAGGGGCCGTTTATTTCGTGCCACAAGAGCGACACGTGAGGTTACGCGAAGCGCGTTTTTGCTCCTATTCTAAGCATAGTAACATTTCAGTTGGTTGAGGTTTGTCGGGTTGGCAAATTCGTTCCCATCTAGGTCTGTGATTCTAACCGCACCCCCTGGAAGTATGGACTTGACTAGAAATGGCCCGGACCAATTGAGTTTGAATTTTCCTCGTGGATCGACAGGTAAAAGAGCTCAAATTGATTTGAGGACCAAGTCTCCTTCTTTGATGTTCCTTGGCTTAACCCTTTTGTTGAAGGCTCGTTTGATACGTGCTTGGTATGTTTGCACATTGTGTAATGCACGTAACCTTCGTTTGTCCAGGAGGATGAGTTCTTCATATCTATTCCTCTTCCACTCGGCTTCTGGGATTTGACTTTCGAGTAAAATACGTAAGGATGGTACTTCTAGCTCGACTAGTTGTATGGCTTCCATGCCGTAGGTCAAATAGAAAGGGATGGCCCCAGTAGGCGTCCTAACAGATGTACGGTATCCCCACAAAGCAAAGGGTATCTTGCTTGGCCAATCTCTATAGTTGTCAATTATTTTCTTGAGAATCGTGACAACGTTCTTGTTTGCCGCCTCTACAGCGCCATTGGTTTGTGGTCTATATGGCGAGGAGTGGTGATGCTTAATTTTGTACTTGGCTAGCAATTGTTCAGTCTCAACTTGGAAATGTGATCCATTGTCACTGATGATCTCATGTGGGCAACCATATCGACAGATAATGTTGGTTTTGTAGACACCTCGTTTCTGCACCTTCCGCGAACCACTCGGTGATGATTGGGCCGCATGTTTGGTACGCGGAACGATTTGTGACAGTTCGTAAGTTTATCGTCAAGTGATTGCTCAAATATTAATGTCTACCTCATGGTTGTCATCTAGGTGTCATTACGGTCGTTTTGGCAGTAATTAGAGTACATTTGGAGTCCGGGTCAAAAACCGTCTTCATTTCCTAAAACCGTCAAATCCCGAGTCAAAGCAATGTACTTGTCTACCTAAGGTTAGGATGTCATAAATGTTGAGATTATATCTTATTTTGAGTCTCATGTCACTTCATTAGGCTACACTAAAAGTTTACATTACAAAATGTGCATTTCATTTAGTTAAATTGACAACCCGACCTTTAGGCCCACTTTTCGAGGTGATAACAACTTTGTTGGGCCAGGCCTATTTCACAGAAAGTTCTAGATCTTTCTTTTAGCTTTCCAACGCCACCGAAATCACCTTATTCCGAGTCTTGTAGAGAAAGTTATGCCTAAAATACGACAGGCTGTCAAACGCGTTTTCTACGCGCAGAGAAACCTACCGGGAAAGGACGCGGCAGGGTCGCGCCTCTTCCAAGGGACGCAGCACCTGCTGCGCCTTTTCCCAGGGCTTTCTTTTGTCCAAGTTTCCGTGTTTTAACCTAAGTCGGTTATTTCCGGATCTTTCCTTCCGTATCCTAGTCTTACCATAATTCCGTCGCGTGATTAGTATAAATAGGAGCCTTCGTTCCTCATATTTCTCACGCGAGTGTCCGCCCTTCTCTTCTCCCTTTGCATTCTAGACTTTGTTCTTACTTATTGGCGCCTACGTGCTTGAACTTTCGACCACGTAAGCTCGGATCTTTCCGGTACCACCTCTCTCTCGTTGCATGACCGACCAATTTGACCAACTACACATCAATCAACTTAATTAACTTAATCGTTTTCCTCTTACGAGGGCACTCTCTTTGCATTCGCGTCGAGCATCACTAATCGATATCTTAGTCCTTCTCGTTTCGTCAACATGTAAGTCTGAGGGTGTATAATCCTTATTTATTTATTGTATTTTAATTATTGTATTATCATAAATTGTAAGGTTTACGTCGAAAATACCATTAAAACCGATTTCTAAAACCCCTTGTTAAAACCTCGTTTTTGCGGATTTCCGATAAATAACCAAGCGAGAAAGGACGCAGCAGAATCATCGCGCCTCTTCGAAGGAGCGCAGTTCCTGCTGCGCCTCTTCGTGAGGCTGCCGCAGTTCCTGCTTCCTTTCTTCTTCGTTTGTCCTCTGTAATTCGTATTCAAAATCTTTCTTTTGCTTGTTCGCTTGTTAATTCTTCGTCATGATAACATATAAATCACATGTGTATATTATTCATCGTCATTCCCATGTTTAATTTGTCATAAATCCGACTTAAATCCCTTATAATTCATATTTGCGGGTTTTCGTCATTATAATTCAATTCCGGGTTGTAGAGATTCAATTCGTTCATATTGGGTTTCTGGAATTCGTCCTTGATATAGTTTAATCCGTCTTTTGTCATATTCGTCGCATATTCGTCATTAATCCATCGTATCTAATGTTAGTTAATTGATTTCAATAGAGGACTCATTAATATTTTTCACTTCTATCATTATTCCATCATGTAGTTAATCCGTTTGCATCCGTCTCATTCATGTTTTACTGTTTTCATGACCATCATTCATATGTAATAACCTATTAATCACTTTCATCCGAGTAAATATGTTAATCAATTCATTAAATTCACCAATCGACATTAACGGCTTGCAATTACGGCTTCACGGCGGGCGAGCAAAGGAATGTATAGCGTCACGCGCCTATTCCAAAAGACGCAGCTCTTGCGCTTTGTTCTGGCCGAGTTAAATCCCCCAACTCCGTTTCTGCCTTGACATAGTTTAATTAGTTTACGTATTAATCTAACTATTATCCGTAATATCACTTCGCTTCGTTACATTAGTATTTAGTTCTTTTATTCTTTTCCTCAAATTATCCGTTTTAAAGGTATTTTCGACATAAATCGCCTAATCCAATGTAATTATTGTAATTTTCGTTATTGTAATTTATAATTATTGTATTTTTTTTATTGCTTGTATGTTTTCACATGTAAATGAGCATTAAATCCTACTTCGACCCAATTGTATGCTAATTACGTGTTTCACCGACTTAGTATTAATTCTCACATGCTAGGATTAAAACTTGGATGTTGCATTGCATGCATATAGCCGACGATATATCAAGTACGAATAACTTCCCTAATCATTAGTAGAGGCCGCTATCGAGGCGGGCGGGATTAGGTGTTCGATCAAAAGAGCTTCCTAATACGTACCCTCACCCCTTACTCCAGATCTCCGTGAGCACCCGTGTTCATTGGCATCCACGAGAGTCATTCTAGACATAGAATGCTAAGGGTAACGATTGCTTAGTGTTCATGTCACTACTTTGTGTCTTGACATGACACGAGGTATTCGAACGGTTCCAATTTCCCATAAAAATTGGTGGCGACTCCATACAAAATGCAAACGCTTGTTTCGTTCTCACCAAGCGCCCCGTGGGCGGCCCGTCACCACACGGCGACTCCGTGGGATAATACACTTACGTGTAGCCAAGGGTGAAACTTGAACAAGGTTAGGGAATAGTTTGTACAAGACAATTGTCGGTTTTCATAACTCAGTCTTCCTAGATCGTTTCATTCGGCCTTCCTAGGCCCAACCCAACCCATTCGACCAATCGTCCCATCTAAACGGTCCTAATTCTTATTTGGGCCTAAGGATGGATAGCGATTGACGTCATCCATACCATGATGCTTACTCTTGTTTGTATCAAGGGCTTTCACTACTTGAGGAAATGGACTAGGAATCGGCCTTACTCTTGTTTGGTACGAGCCTCTCCACAGACTTCGGGTTTGATGGTTCGGTATGGCAACCCACCCTTTAAACCAAAACTCTTTTAAATGCACTCAGCATCCCGTTATAATGCTTGTATAAATGCTTGTACATTACATGATCACCACTTTCTAAACAAAACCATGACGATTTTTTCAAAAATCAAAACCCCTTTTTAAAATCAAAATTTCGAAAAGGCCATTTGATTTAGCGCAAAACCAGTCCAAACTCTATCCATATGTCGAGTCAAACTTCGGGCCTAAAACCCATTTCAAAACTAAATACAAAACAAAAAAAAAAAACAAAAAAAAAAAGTCCGAAAAAAAAAAAAAAAAAAAGAGAGTCCAAAACCAAAAAAATTAAACCAAAATATTTTCAAAGCATGTAAATGTAAGTGTGTAAATTCAATTGGGATAAGTTAGAATCAAAGTTCAAACCGACTATGTCCTAGTCGGAACTCTGTCAAGTCATAAACCCGTCTTCCTTTACATTTTGGGTCTTTTCAAAATTCAAGTCATGTCCTAAGGCGTCACGCCGTCATTTTGAACCCCCTACCCCAATTCAGTTAGGATCTAAACACTCGAGTCACACGTTCAGAGGCTCAACACACGAGTCTTAATGGGCCTCATATTTGAGTCTAAGCTACAACAGTCTTCTTAACACCTATACACAAACCTCGAGTCTAGAATCAACACGTGTCATCAATCCCGTCAATCAAGTCAACCACATAAACGTCACTCTGTCAAAGTCAACACTCGAGTCTAAAGGTCAAGGTCAAACACCGTGAATCCAAACACGAAAAGTCGCTCACGACATTTCATGAATTCACAAGTCAAGTCTAGATTTGTCATCTTATCCCTTCCTTTGTTGTTTGCTCTAGTATGCGTGATCCCATGTCAAATCAAGTTGTAATGCGCATCATTTTCTTCTCGGTAGGAATTCCGCAATTTCCAATGAAAGTATTCAAGAACGTTTATCTGTCGACGTCAAGGGACTAAGTGCTGCAATCATTAAGCTTCAGGCCACCATCGAAGACTTGAGCGCTCATGTCACCAATATGGAAAACAAGATAGATATGATGAAACATTTACCATCTTCTCATACCCCAAGGTCAGGGCATAGCTTCAACACGACCCACCCATCTAAGAAGGCCAATGAAGGCAAGGGAGTTAACCTCTTGGAAACTCCACCCAGAAGGCCGAGACGAGCTCATAGGGAATTCGTTGACCTCGGAACCACATATGAAGTAGCTCTACAAAGACTGATTTCCCAAGGAAAACTTCATCCAATTGGTCCAACCCCAGACCCTGAAAAGATATTCCCTAGATGGAAGGGCAATTCATATTGTAAGTACCATCAAGGTAGGGGACATGATACAGAGGAATGCTTTTGTCTAAAGCATATTATTCAGGATATGATCGAGGATCGCAAGCTTCCTGTGCCACCTTCCGCCAAGAAATCCAAGAAGATCGACCCTCTTGGGTCTAATATCATTAAACATGATGAAGAATCATCTCTAAACTGTTCTCAACTCCTCACTCCTCATGATAGCAAAGAGATCAATGTCCTCGAAGACGAAGATATACAAAATGGAATGCTCATGCTTTCCATGGCCTTCGACAACAAATTTTCCAAAATAGAGGGAGCTATTGATAGCTTAAACTCTCGGCTTTCCAACATGGAGAAACAGTTTGCCGAAATGGGTAAGAAGCTTGATGCCCAACCTCTTAAGATGAAAAATGTCCAGACAAACCCTCAACTTGACAGTCCTAAGGAGAAAGCAACAAATGGACAACCTATTCTTAGTTCTTCTCATCCGGGAATCAAAATCAATAAAGGCATCCTCATGGACCCTTCATCAAAGAAGCCTAACAATCCTCCAAGGTCATTTACAAAGGCTTCCGAAAATAAGGGCACACCTCCTAGGAAATTTACCAACATTGGTATTACATACACCGATGCCTTTCAGAGACTCATGGAACAACGAATGTTGAAGCCTATAGGACCTACACCCAAACCAGAAAGGAAATCCCAATTCTGGGATGGAAATGCCTACTGCAAATACCATAGAGGCAAAGGGCATGATACAGAGAAATGTTACAAATTAAAAAACGCCATTCAGGATATGATCGAAAGCGGGAGGTTGTCCCTCTCAACCTTTAACCCACAAGGTAGCTTAGGCGATCCTCATGGATATACCACTTATCAAGAAACTCTTCTTGACTGTTATCCTTCCAATGTTCCCAATAAGGAGGATGAGATGCTCAAATGGGTGAATGCTCAAAGTCAAATGTCAAAACCAGTTACTGGAAGGGAAAATGTTCAAGCGTAGGCCGATGATTGCGAGTCTAGGTCTAAGATCGCGTCAAAGTCCGGGTCCGAGTCCGAGTCTTAGGCTTTCTATCTCATATTTGTTCTAGTATCTTTCTCCATTCTCATTCCTAGTGACAACCTGGGGGCTGTCCAATGAGTCACGTGTCTTCCCATATCTATGTTAAATACATTTATTATCCATTTCAATAAAAGCACACTTTTCAATCCACATATTCTATCATATCTCTCCCTTTACCCTTTTCCTGTGACAACAAGAATTGGTTTGAGACATTTTTTAAAATGACAACAACAACACATGACAGTCAATGTGAGTGAACTTATATGATGTTCCGTTCAAAGTTGTAGAGGACCTGAAACTCCGTGTTCTTTTCTTACCTATTCCATGTCTGGCAATAGAAACCACAATATAACCCTAGTCTAGGACGAGCATATCTCAAAAGATTCTAGGACGAATCCAGACCGTCTCCCTTATTGACAATCCATGACAGAAGGCAAGCCCATTCCCCACAATAAACAACCCGTGTTACTAAAAGACCAACCCGTTTCACATTAAAGGTGCTAGTCTAACCCAAATCCATGGTAGCAATCAAATCCAAGATGATACGAGCCACGATCAAAGACAAAGGCTCAATCAAATGACCAAGATCAATATCCAAGGCCGTAGTTATGCCCGTAATCCAAGACAAAAGAGTCAAAAGAAGAAGGCTCAATCAAATAAGTCAATATCGAAAGTCAATGTTATCTTCAAAAACCCGAATCAAAAATCTGAGCAAAAATCCGAGATATATTCTAGACCAAGAATCTGAGTCTAAATCAAGAACAATATTGAGTAGAATACTGCTAAAGTCTATATGGAATCAAGACACCAACGAAGATGGTCAGCTAGCACCCTCACTTAGCCTTTTACACATCACACACCCTAAGTCCTTCTCGAGACCGTTACCAGGGAGATAGTTAGGAATTTTGAGAATCCTCTCAAGCTTGTCAAATATACCCATCCTTTAGGGCCAAGACATGGAAACTTGAACCCACATCATTTTAACCTACCTTTATGTGCTCAGGCTACATCAAGCCAAGAGACTCCATTTCCAAGCCACATTATAAGCCATAACTCCATAAAGCCTTAACTCCACAAAATCAAGCTCCAAAGATTTGTTCATCAAAGCCTCTTATTACCGAGCTCCACATTCCAAATATCCAATCCAGTTTCACCTTGACCCATACACGGAGTCTTCAAATACTTTGCTAGCTAGAATAGGACATACCCATATCATCCTTAGGGTCCACTTTTAGGTGTGCTCACGCGACAAGGAAATTTTTACAAAATTAGTTACACCTCTTTGGTCTATGATCAGAGAGGGCTATCTCAAATCAGTTCTTCGAGTCACCAAAGGAATACACCCTTGTGACCCCTGCACTTTAAGGCCCTAACAACATAGCTTAGGCACACACTTGAACTACGATCTGGTTTGATTTCACCTCTTCAGGTGGATACGTAGGCAGTCCTTTCTTACCCAAGAAGGATACAACAACAACACCCAAACAAAATTAACCAAACCTCAGAACTACGATTTGGTTTGATTTCACTTTACGTGGATACGTAGGCAGTCCTCAAGGACACAACCATCCCCACTTCCAACTTTCAATCTCAAATATCAACCACCTCAACCATCAATTTTCAACCTCTATTTCAACCTTCCAGCCTCAATTAACATCCCTTCCACAACCAACACCTCTGTACTGGGGGCTCCTTATTGTCGCCCAGTCTCTTTTTACCAAATTCCAGAGTCATCTTCTCATTCTGGGGGCTTCTCTTCCAAGATGCCACCCTTCCTTTATTCCTCTAAGTCTAGCCAGTACTCAGTCCGGACAATGACAAAGGTCTTAGATCAATTCTCCAAGTTATCGTGCCTCAAGAGGGGTCTCTTTTACAGCAAACGGTGGCAAAAGAAATCCTTGTAGACAGATGATCTATGGCTCATGCCTTGCCTTTATATGCCTTCATCATTCTTGCAATTCTTCTACCTTTGGAACTGATACGCATTGTCACCCACACTTGGCTAGGGGTTGCGCATACTTAAACAAAGTCTGTCAGAGTCATCCCTGTGTCGCGTCAGTCCAAGCTAAGTCTATATTTTCACATCCGCATAAGGTCTACGTCGCGTCAGTCACATGTCTAAAGCCCATTGAATATGCATAACGCATTACAAACGACGAATTTCTTTGAGCAAGTTTTAAACGACTTTTATAAAGAGACAACTTTTGAAAAACTATGTGTTTCCTTATTCGAGGTCCATGTGATAATTGCTTACGTGCATATATTAGATTGCATTCTTGTGTAGCTACTAACCATGCAGGTAAGTATTAGAAGCAGTACTTTACCAAGACCTTGCTCGTCACAACGAGCGAGTATTTCCCGACAGGTGTTTCGACGCGCCTTCTTTATATTTATCTCCCCAAGCGAGAGTAAGCGGATAGACAATCTCTCTCAAGACATGGAAATAAATTCCCGATTATGTTCCCCAACGAGAGTTCATGACCGACAGTCATTTCCTCTCGAGACATGGAGATCAACATCAACCCCAAGACTTATCGAAGTTTGTTCGAAGACTACCCAAGCAGTTTTCTCCTCAGCAGTTCCCGCCTGTGTCCTGCTACTTACAATATTCCTCGAAGACTACCCAAGCAGTTTTCTCCTCAGCAGTTCCCGCCTGTGTCCTGCTACTTACAATATTCCTCGAAGACTACCCAAGTAGTTTTCTCTCAGCAGTTCCCGCCTGTGTCCTGCTACTCGCAATTTTTTCTTGTTCCCAAACCAAAGCCTCCTTCCTTAGGTTCGTAAACCCAAAGTAGGATTCTTAACCCTTGATTCTTAGATCCCGAAATGGCCTCCTTTAGGTTCATAAACCTTTCAGATCCATACCAAACATCCTTAGGTTCATAAACCCATAAATTCTTTTGGATTTTTCATACCCCAGAAAGCTTAAGTGCATGCGTTCAAAACAAGAATTAGTAACCCAGTAAGTTCCTAAACTTAACCCTAGGATCCCAAATCCTCTTAGGTTCACAAGCCTTTAAGTAATCATACAAGCCTTTCATATACCCAGGTTCATACACCCAACTCTTTAGGTAACCCTTTTCAAGATAAACCTTTCAGATCTTTTAGAAACTTACCTTAATCTTTCAGACAACCCTTTAGATAACCTTTCAGGATAATCCTTCCTTCCGCCTTATCCCTTCAGATAACCTTCCTATATTCAGGTAACCTTCAGATACCCTTCAGATAACTCCTTAGATATCCCTTTCAGGATAATCCTTCCTTCAGCCTTATCCCTTCAGATAACCTTCCTATATTCAGATAACCTTCAGATACCCTTCAGATAACCCCTTTTCACTTAAGTCCCCTTTCAGTCCTTTAGAGAGAGTTATCCCTTCAGTCCTTCCCTTTAGAGATAGATATCCTTCAGAGTTAAGCCTTCAGAAGTGTTAAGAAGTTTCTTCAGAATCCCTGTGACCCCTAATGCCTTCAGACACCAAGTTATCTTCAGATCAAAGAGTTTTGCTTGAAGCGTCTTCGATCCGTTTCACCCAGGGGTATCTCAGGTATGGTTTCTTCTTATGGCTGGCGAGCTTCCTTACGTAGTCTAATGGACTTTAAACGACCCTCCCCGATAGTCGACAGACTCTAAAATGTTCCCGACGACAGATCCTTGGCTCAGACCCCTTGAACCGCCTCGCGTCGCCATAGTCGTCAGGTTGTAATCTTCGATTGACCTGATGGCTATACTTTGACTTTTGCCTTGTCCAAGCCTCAGTCAAAGTGGGGGCTCTGTAGACACCTCGTTTCTGCACCTTCCGCAAACCACCCGGTGATGATTGGGCCGCATGTTTGGTACGCGGAATGATTTGTGACAATTCGTAAGTTTATCGTCAAGTGATTGCTCAAATATTAATGTCTACCTCATGGTTGTCATCTAGGTGTCATTACGGTCGTTTTGGCAGTAATTATAGTACATTTGGAGTCCGGGTCAAAAACCGTCTTCATTTCCTAAAACCGTCAAATCCCGAGTCAAAGCAATGTGCTTGTCTACCTAAGGTTAGGATGTCATAAATGTTGAGATTATATCTCATTTTGAGTCTCATGTCACTTCATTAGGCTAAACTAAAAGTTTACATTACAAAATGTGCATTTCATTTAGTTAAATTAACAACCCGACCTTTAGGCCCACTTTTCGAGGTGATAACAACTTTGTTGGGCCAGGCCTATTTCACAGAAAGTTCTAGATCTTTCTTTTAGCTTTCCAACGCCACCGAAATCACCTTATTCCGAGTCTTGTAGAGAAAGTTATGCCTAAAATACGACAGTGTCAAACGCGTTTTCTACGCGCGAGAAACTTACCGGAAAGGACGCGGCAGTCTTGCGCCTCTTCCAAGGGACGCAGCTCTTCTGCGCCTTTTCCCAGGACTTTCTTTTTGTCCAAGTTTCCGTGTTTTAACCTAAGTTGGTTATTTCCGGATCTTTCCTTCCGTATCCTAGTCTTACCATAATTCCGTCGCGTGATTAGTATAAATAGGAGCCTTCGTTCCTCATATTTCTCACGCGAGTGTCCGCCCTTCTCTTCTCCCTTTGCATTCTAGACTTTGTTCTTACTTATTGGCGCCTACGTGCTTAAACTTTCGACCACGTAAGCTCAGATCTTTCCGGGTACCAGCCTCTCCGTTGCATGACCGACCAATTTGACCAACTACACATCAATCAACTTAATTAACTTAATCGTTTTCCTCTTACGAGGGCACTCTCTTTGCATTCGCGTCGAGCATCACTAATCGATATCTTAGTCCTTCTCGTTTCGTCAACATGTAAGTCTGAGGGTGTATAATCCTTATTTATTTATTGTATTTTAATTATTGTATTATCATAAATTGTAAGGTTTACGTCGAAAATACCATTAAAACCGATTTCTAAAACCCCTTGTTAAAACCTGTTTTTGCGGATTTCCAGTAAATAACCGTCGAGAAAGGACGCAGCAACTACTGCGCCTCTTCGAAGGAGCGCAGTTCCTGCTGCGCCTCTTCGTGAGGCTGCCGCAGTTCCTGCTTCCTTTCTTCTTCGTTTGTCCTCTGTAATTCGTATTCAAAATCTTTCTTTTGCTTGTTCGCTTGTTAATTCTTCGTCATGATAACATATAAATCACATGTGTATATTATTCATCATCATTCCCATGTTTAATTTGTCATAAATCCGACTTAAATCCCTTATAATTCATATTTGCGGGTTTTCGTCATTATAATTCAATTCCGGGTTGTAGAGATTCAATTCGTTCATATTGGGTTTCTGGAATTCGTCCTTGATATAGTTTAATCCGTCTTTTGTCATATTCGTCGCATATTCGTCATTAATCCATCGTATCTAATGTTAGTTAATTGATTTCAATAGAGGACTCATTAATATTTTTCACTTCTATCATTATTCCATCATGTAGTTAATCCGTTTGCATCCGTCTCATTCATGTTTTACTGTTTTCATGACCATCATTCATATGTAATAACCTATTAATCACTTTCATCCGAGTAAATATGTTAATCAATTCATTAAATTCACCAATCGACATTAACGGCTTGCAATTACGGCTTCACGGAGAATCGAGCCAAGGAATGTATAAATGTCTGCGCCTATTCCAAAAGACGCAGCTCTGCTGCGCCTGTTCCTGGCTGAGTTCTGTCCCTGAACTCCATTTCTGACTTGACATAGTTTAATTAGTTTACGTATTAATCTAACTATTATCCGTAATATCACTTCTGTTCTGTTCGTATTTAGTTCTTTTATTCTTTTCCTCAAATTATCCGTTTTAAAGGTATTTTCGACATAAATCGCCTAATCCAATGTAATTATTGTAATTTTCGTTATTGTAATTTATAATTATTGTATTTTTTTTATTGCTTGTATGTTTTCACATGTAAATGAGCATTAAATCCTACTTCGACCCAATTGTATGCTAATTACGTGTTTCACCGACTTAGTATTAATTCTCACATGCTAGGATTAAAACTTGGATGTTGCATTGCATGCATATAGCCGACGATATATCAAGTACGAATAACTTCCCTAATCATTAGTAGAGGCCGCTATCGAGGCGGGCGGGATTAGGTGTTCGATCAAAAGAGCTTCCTAATACGTACCCTCACCCCTTACTCCAGATCTCCGTGAGCACCAGTGTTCATTGGCATCCACGAGAATCATTCTAGACATAGAATGCTAAGGGTAACGATTGCTTAGTGTTCATGTCACTACTTTGTGTCTTGACATGACACGAGGTATTCGAACGGTTCCAATTTCCCATAAAAATTGGTGGCGACTCCATACAAAATGCAAACGCTTGTTTCGTTCTCACCAAGCGCCCCCGTGGGCGGCCCGCTGTCCACAGGTTTGTATGAACTTCGCCATGTTCTTGGCTGTAAGACTGGTGTAGGAAGCCGCTTCTACCCACTTGGTGAAGTAATCGATTTCTACTAGGATGAAACAGTGACCTCCTTTCCGGATGGAGTGATCTTGCCGATGATGTCAATTCCCCAAGCAGAAAATGGCCAGGGAGATGTCATGGTGTAAAGCAAAGAAGGAGGGACATGTTGTACATTCCCGAAGATTTGACAATTATGGCAATGTCTTACATATTTGATGCAATCAGATTCCATTGTGGTCCAATAATACCCCAAACATGTGATTTTCTTTTCCATCATGGGTCCACTCATGTGAGGGCCACATTCTCCATCATGGACTTCTTCCATCACTTTCCGTGCCTGCGAATGATCAAGACAGCTTAGGATTACACCAAGAGGTGTTCTTTTGTATAATTCTCCTTGCATGAGAACGTATTGGGAAGCTAGTAGGCGGATAGCGCGTTGTCCCCTTTTGTCCATTTCTGATAGATAGGTATCATTGAGCTTGAAGTTTAGGATCGCTTGGAACCAAGGTTCCTCTGTGATTTCCTCTTCATCGGCGATTTGGTGCACATAAGTTGGCTCTGATCGTCGTTTGATGCATAAAGGCATTTCTACCATGCTATCCGGCACATTAATCAAAGATACAAGTTTTGCAAGAGTATCTGCAAATTGATTTTCTTCTCGAGGTAGATGTAGGTAGGTCACTTGATCGAAGAATTGGGCAACTTGGTCTATTCTGGCTTGATAAGGACCTAAGCTTTCGCTTCGAATTTTCCAAGATCCCGTAATTTGGGTGATGATCAAAGATGAATCCTCATGTACTCGAAGATTCTTGATGCCTAAACCTACTGCCGCTTGCAATCCAATGAGACAAGCTTCGTATTATGCAGTGTTATTTGTCACCTCGAAGTCGAGTTTGACAGAGATTGGTGTATGCTCGCCTTCAGGAGAAATGAGCAACACTCCTATTCCAAATCCTATTAAGTTCGATGCTCCATCAAAATAGAGGTCCCAGGAGTTTACATCCGTTTGGAGTATATCCCCATCCGGAAACGAACAGGTGTCCATCGTTTGTGTATCATTGATGGGATTTTCTGCGAAGAATTCGGCAACGGCGCGCCCCTTTATAACTTTCAAAGGTACATACTTGAGGTCGAACTCTGAGAGCATCAAAGTCTATCTTGCTAAACGTCCATTGAGAACGGGTTTCTCGAAGAGGTATTTGACAGGATCCATTTTGGAGTATATTTTGACGGAGTAGCTAAGCATGTAATGGCGTAGCTTCTTCGTTGCCCACACAAGAGCGATGCATGTCTTCTCGAGTGGCGTGTATTTGCACTCGTACTCCAAGAACTTCTTACTAAGGTAGTAGATAGATCTTTATTATTTTCCTACGGTTTGAGCTAGCATGGCGCCCATGGCCTTTCAGTTACCATGAGATATAAACCAAGAGGTTGATCTCGTTGAGGTGGCATGAGCACTGGTGTTTTGGCTAGTATTTCCTTGATTCGGTCGAAAGTCTTCTGACAGTCGTCATCCCACATGGTGTGATCTATTTTCTTTAACTTCTTGAAGATAGGTTCGCAGATCATGGTGAGTTTAGATATGAATCGGCTTATGTACTGCACCTTCCCTAGGAATCCTCTAACTTCTTTCTCCGTTTGAGGTTGCGGCATTTCGATTAGAGCTTTGATTTTGGAAGGGTCTATTTCTATACCTCGTTGGCTAACAACGTATCCCAGGAGTTTGCCAGATGTCACTCCGAATGCGCATTTCTGAGGATTGAGCCTCATGTTGTACTTCCGTAGCCTTGAGAAGAACTTGAGAAGGTTCGCAATGCGCCCCTCTCTTTCCTTGGACTTAAAAATCATGTCATCTACGTATACCTCAACTTCTTTATGCATCATGTCATGTAAGAGCGTAGTTGCGGTGGGTTGGTATGTAGCTCCGGCGTTGATTAACCCAAACGGCATAACCGTGTAGCAATATGTTCCCCATTGAGTGACGAAGGCGGTCTTATGCATATCTTCTATAGACATTTTGATCTGGTTATATCCTACGTATCTATCCATGAAGGATAGTAACGCGTGATCTGTCATATTATCCACCAATATGACGATATGTGGTAGAGTAAAGTCATCCTTAGGACTTGCTTTGTTTAAGTCTCTAAAGTCAACACAAACACGGATTCTCCCATCCTTTTTGGGTACGGGTAATATGTTAGCTACTCAGTCTGAGTACTCGGAAACTTTGATGAACCCGACTTTGAATTGTTTATCGACTTCTTCTTTGATCTTGAGAGCCCATTCTGTCCTCATTCGACGAAGCTTCTGTTTCACGGGTTTGAAACCTGGTTTGATTGGGATTCTATGCTCTGCCATATCCCTGTCGATCCCTGGCATGTCTTTGTAGGACCAAGTAAAAACGTCTTTGAACTCGTGCAAGAGGTCTATAAAATTGACCCTTTCGGTGGGGCTCAAGGTCGTCCCTATCCTAAGTTCTTGGGGTTCTAGTTCAGTTCCTACGTTGATGGGTTCAGTATTTTCTATCACTGGTCCCCCTTCCCCCTCTTGTAGTATTTCTTTGGCTATGTAGGGAGGTATTTCGATTGAGTCAGGGTCTGGGTCATCCTCATCATCATCGTAAACAGAATTGCATTCAAGATAACACGAAGAGTAAGCAGAACCTGATTTATTCATATTAAAATTTGAGAAAAGTTGAAACAAAGAAGCCATCTGATCTGTAGTCAGTGGCGGTAAAGGGACAGCCGTTGGGACATTTCCCGAACTACTGTTACTACTTGATACTAAGCTAGGAGAAACAAGGGGATGAGAATGACGACAGGTGGAGACTCTCTTGGAACTTCTCTAGACTCCGACTCTGACTCCGACTCTGACTCTGACTCGAATTCATCGTCTTCTGGCTCTCCTTTGAACATCTCTCCTTCTCCAGTGGTGAGCTTGAAGAGTCTTCCTTGATTGTTTGTCCACTTGATCGATTTTCTCCATCCTTTCTGCTTATTGGTATTAGTTTATGTGATTATCGCGGTAGGGTTGAAGTGATCGTCTTGAAGTATCATGGTAATGATCTCATCCTGCGCGGCTCTAACAAATTGATCTTCTCCAAATAGTAGACTCACGGCTTGTTCGTCTAAGCAAGGTGTTTGAAGAGTCTTGACGGTAGGAACCGTTTATGGAGGAATGAAGTAGCAATCGTGAAAGATCTCGATTCCGGCTAGCTTCCTTTCGAGATAGTGCCAAGGCTCGGGAAATTCCTGAAAGATATCTTGACTTCCTTCCCTAATGAAGTATCCATTTAGGGTAGGGAGGTATGGTCACATTTGGATTCCCACGTTCTTACGGTTTTGAACTTGAGCGAGCATCTCGAGAACTTCCTCTTTAGTGGGTTTGTATCCTAGTCCGAGGGGTATTCTTTGTGAGTTACCCTCTTTGTAGGGTGCAAAGGTGTTTCTTTGGATAGGATTCAGAGGCATTCCCGGGAAGTATCCCTGGGTTTTGAGTATGTAGTTGACCACTAAGTTAGAGTAGGGATTGAAGTATAAGGGTGCCAACTCGCTTTCTATGACATTTATGATATAGAAGTCCCTAAGTTCATGTACTGGATCCGTAAGGACTTGATTACTTGACTTCTTTTTTATTATTGCCTTGATGGGCGGCGAAGTGATCGTCACCACTTTACCATTTAGTGGGATTTTGATTTTCTGGTGGAGTGTGGATGTTACCGCTTTGGAAGCGTGAATCCAGGGTCTTCCCAGAAGTATGTTAAAGGATGCCTCAATGTCCACTATTTGGAAGTTAACCTTTCGCTCAATTGGCCCTGTGGCTATGGTTAGGTTAACAAGTCCTACTACCTTTCGTCGTGTACCATCATATGCGCGAACACCTTGGTTGGTAGGGGTCCAATCCGACTCTTTCATGCCCAATTTGTATGCCATTTTCAAGGGTATGCCGTTGACCGTGGAGCCATCATCTACCAAAGTCATTGGCACATTCTTCTTTAGGCAAATGACAGTGATATAAAGAGCCAAGTTATGACTAGCACCATAGGGTGGCAAATCTTCATCCGAGAAAGTAATAGGATTACTTAGCTTTGGTGATTCTTGAAAGACCAAGTTGACCATGTCATCGGGTGTGGAGTTATGTGCCACATTTAGTTTGGCCAAGGCTTGCAGTAAAGCTTGGCGATGTGGGAATAAGCTTGCCGCTAGTTGCCAGACTGAAAGATCAGCCTTTGTCTTCTGTAGTTGCTTTAGCAAATGGTCAGTAGAGCCATCTTCATTATTATTTGGTGTGACCACATTGGTTGGACCGTTCGCTATGGGATCGTTTTGAGAAGTGTTTTGGTATGGGCGTCCCGAACAAGTAAGGTGGTCTACATCTTGATCTTCACAATTTTGGACTATTTGCTCACTGATTTTGACTAGGTAGTGTTCAGTGAGATACTCGTCTTCATCATCATCGGCCCATATCTCATTGATGGCAGGAAGTTCCCTCATTCTCATGATTTTGGCTTCCAATTGGATAATTTGGTCGACTAGCTTGTCAACCACGGCTACTACTTCTTGCATTGTAGTGTTTTGAGAGAAGACTAGTGGTGCACGTTCTTTAGGTGTGACGTTGGGATCACGTAGGGTTGCCACTGCACTCTCTAGTTCCTTGACGTGCCTATTCACACTTTTTGCCCATGCAATGAAATCAGTGATGGTTGGAGAAATGGTAAAGTAGTTCCCTTCATTCTCTATTGCGTGAATTTCATCTTCGACTGGAGAAATGATGTGACACCCTCATTCATTGCGGAAAAGTAAACACATAATTCTAGATAAAAACTGCATGGATATGTTTGTAATAGGTTCAATTGGGTAAAAACCTGTAATTTTTAAAACCTAAACCTGTTATAAAAATATCCAAATGGGAAGGTGTCAAACATGCAAGATCTAAAATAAATCTCATAAATAAAACATCGCTAAAGTCGCGAAACAAAGTTATACAACCCAAATATGAAAAAGGGAGACATATGTCCCTAAAAGTATATGACATAAAAAGTGTTTAAGGGTCACAATGAAATAAAGCCAATCTAGGTCTCAAGGTTACTTTGCTCGCTAACGCGTCCATGTATATGCATCACCTACCTGTCAATCGCATTTTATACAAATACGAAAGCCACAGTCAGTGGGGATTAACTCCGAGTTCTCCCAGCCACGAAATGTCATAATTAATATAACATGTAAACATAAGAATATGAATATGAATAACACATAGCCTTAGCATATAGATGCTAGACAATCGTGCTTATCATGTGAACAACAATATAACAACACATAGTCCTAGCATGTGAATACTAGACCGACTCATACTACACTATCATGTGAATCACATAACATCCAGGAATCCAAACTCTATCAACCATAGCCGGCTTGCATCTCACCTTCTATGATTCATAGAATCATCAAACAAGAAAGGACAATATATCTAGAGACAAGCATAAGTTCTTAGGACAGTCAATAGTCACTCTGTAACTCGAGTCTATACCACGAGGTAAGGTAAACACCCTAGTCCTAAACCTGCGCAGACCTAGCGACATGCGGAAAACTGCCGCATCCAAGACCCATGATAACACAACATGAGTACCCCTAAGGAGTCCACCAAAGGGTTGGCTAGTACTTAAGCTGACCACATACTTCTAAGAGTACGTCAGGACGTCATGCCCTAACTTGGATATAAACCCACCAAGCTAAGACACAAAGGCTATTAAGCGGTGAACATACACTCGTCAAAGACTATAATGGCCTATCTATGATGAAGGCCGATATACTCACCTAGGACCTAGTCCCAGCTTGAATACTTTAGCCCACACCACACAAGACAAGTAGGACACCCAATTAACCATAAGAGGGGCAAAGAGTCCAAACTTGCACATACAAATGATTATACACACCCTAGCATATGAAAGGCTACGCAAGAGCATATTCAGCTGACAATCCAACAATATCTCCAATATCAATAATAATCCCAATTCCAGCTAACCAACGGTACCATAATCCATGAGAACAAGCTAAAATGGCAAAGAGGCAACAAGACTCAAGCATAAGGCATCCAAAGCATCCAACAACCAACATGTGAAATGATAATTACAAATATCAAGGCATAGAGTAAAAAATCCAATAACAACCAATCTCACCTCAAAGACAAACCCTCGACCCGAGTCCCGCGACGGGTCATTGGTCAAATCGAGGCTGACCAGTTTAAACCTAGTTTGACCAAACTCATTCGGTCAAACTGACCCAGCTCAGAGTCTTGGCCCATTTTGGCCCAAATCACAACATTCATTACAATATCATTCTCATGCAATATTCCAACTTCTATCATGTGAACACTATCAACATAAAGAAAACTTTCCAACTTTCAAAATAACTAATTCCACAAAATTCTCGCATAATAAAATAGCATAAATAACCGTCTCACACAAGGGTAAACTTTTCTATAAATTTTTAATCGATAAAACGACGCCATTTACTCATACGGACTCCGAATTGAGTGATTCAAGTGGCTAAACCACCTAATTTTTCGATGCCGTTCAATCTGTCATATTTTTGGAAACATTGGAAACCGTCTCGGTCCGGTACTGACGCGTTCCAGCCAAAACACGGACTTGTCACAACACATAATTCCTCATCCAAATTTGTTCCAAACAATAATATACAAATGGGTAACATAAATTAAACATAAGCATACTCATCTTACTCCATTCATTCATTTATCAACAAGATCGTCTCAAACAACAACAAACAACAACAAACAACAACAAACGACAACAAACAACAACAAACAACAAATACAACTACTAATGTGACATTAATTCGTCGAGTGACTCAGAATAGTTACCTTATGCTAGTAAAAGAGAACAATAACACTTGAGAAAGAGCCCTAGAAATCGAAATCACTCATCATCTTCTGCAATATATGAGTCACCTAACTCATCTTCAAATTCTTCACCTATAAGAACAACAAAAACACAATTATTAAGCTTAAATTCGAAACCCTAAAATGATGAGCCTTAAACAAAAATTGGGGGAAATGAAAATAAAACTTACTAGTAGATGAGGATTGAAGAGAGGATTCCAAATATATAATTTTTATGAGATTTGGTGGAGAAATGAAGGATTTATGGTGGATTTAGGGATTGTTAGGAGGATTTTTGAGATGAATTTGGTATTTGATGAAACGAAGAGAGATAGTGAATTATGGAGGAAATGAAAATTTGAAAGAGGAGGAAAAAGGAGGGAGGTGGCCGGTCAACATGGAGGGAAGGAGGGTCAATTGTTTACGTTTTGGGTTTGCTTCGACGGTAATTAGAAATATTCGTCGAACGCGATTTCCGAGAATATTAAAGTTCTTAAACACGATTTTACTAAAAGATTAAGTACTCATATGCCCAATATCCAAACTCGTTTATCCAACGACCGTAAGAAATTGGAAAATCCTAATTTTACGACTTTTATCCGAAATCTATTTTATCAAAGGAAAAGGTTTAAATATAGTTTAAATCACTTTTAAACATTTCTAAACTATCAAAAATAATTACATTTCTTCAAAATAAAATAAGATTATATTTTATCAAATAAGATTATATTTCAAATAAATTAATATTAAATTAAAATAGATTAAAATATTACTTTTAAAATATAATAAAGGTCTTCAAATTTACGGGGTGTTACAATCATCCCTCCTTTTAAGAAGTTTCGTCCCCGAAACTTAGAAGAAGGAACATTGTATATATGTAGGTCTATCTCTTTAAAATCAAATGAACAAAATTTTCAAAATGTGAACGTATGAAATATAAGTGTCTTTTCAATGGAACGGAATATCCTCGTCGGCCGTTTAAGAACATCAACGTTCCAAATCAAAGACATAAAAATATATATTTTTACACCAACAAATGAGAAAACCAATTATCGGACGTCTCCAATACAAGCTTTACCACTCATTGACGTTAAAACCAGTGGAAAACATTAAAACATTTTCAAAAAAATTTAGTTCGAAACTCTATAATAAGGATAATAACTCCACTAGCTATGACCAAACTCTAACTACGACTTTTAAACAACGAAACAAGGACTACTAACGCGGAGAGTATTTAAGAGAAGGAGAGGAACACTCGAAAGGATAGCTAAAACTCCCAAGAATTAGATAAAGGAAAGAGAATTACCTCACGAGAAAAGTTCGGGATATTTAGCTAATATAGAAGATTCAGGCTCCCAAGTTTCTTCTTCGACATTTCCACAACGCCAAAGGATACGAACTAGGGGCACCACTTTGTTTCTAAGTTGCTTGTTTGCCCTTTCGAGGATTCGGATCGGCCTTTCTTCCAAAGCCAAGTTAGGTTCCAAATCTGGGATTTCTTCTTGAATAACATGGCTCGGATCACTAATGTACTTCCTCAACTGAGATACATGGAAGACATTATGAACCTTGCTCAAATTCGGGGGCAACTCTAAAAGGTAAGCAACGGGACCAATCTTCTCAAGCACACGGAAAGGTCCAATGTATTTGGGACTCAGCTTTCCCTTCACACCAAAACATTTCACTCCTTTCATAGGTGACACCTTAAGGAATACCCGATCATCAACCTCAAAGGCAAGTGGTCGATGACGGACATCGGCATAAGATTTCTGTCGGTCTTGAGCGGCTTTCATACGCTCTCGAATGATCTGAACCTGATTGATGGTCTCAGTCACCAAATCGGGTCCCAACACATGAGCATCTTGGACTTGATCCCAACAGACAGGACTACGGCACTTCCTACCGTACAAAGCCTCATAAGGTGACATCTTGATAGAGGAATGATAGCTATTGTTGTAGGAGAATTCGACAAGAGGTAAACATTTCTCCCAAGAAGTGTGGAAGTCTAAAGCACAAGCACGGAGGAGGTCCTCTAAAGTCTGGCTAGTCCTCTCAGTCTGTCCATCTGTAGCGGCATGAAAAGCGGTACTCATCAGTAGCTTACTACCCATGGCTTCTTGCAAAGCAGTCCAGAAACGGGAACAGAATCTCGGGTCACGATCTGAAACTATATCCTTAGGCACTCCATGGTAGCGTACTATCTCCCTCACATAGGCCTCAGCTAGGACATCTAATCTCCACGTCTCCTTGAAAGGTATAAACCTAGCACATTTGGTCAATCGATCTACAACCATCCAAACCGCATCTTTTCCGCTAGCAGTCTTAGGTAAAGTCATCACAAAGTCCATGGAGATGGACTCCCATTTCCAAAGGGGAACATCCAAAGGTTGTAGCAAACCCACGGGTTTCTGATGCTCAATCTTCACTTTCTGACAGGTAAGACACTTGCTAACATACTCTAGGACATCAATCTTCATCCTAGGCCACCAAAACTGTAATCTCAAGTCTTTATACATCTTGTCACCACCAGGATGAATAGAGTAAGGAGAAAGGTAAGCTTCATCAAGGATCTTCTTCCTCAACTCGGCTACTCTCGGAACATACATCCTACCTTAGTAACGAAGGTATCCATCACTATCCACCACACAATCCTTAGCTTGCCCAAGTTGGATTTTTGCTTGAATGGACTTGAAAGTAGCATCCTCAGGTAGGCACGTACGGATATCACGGTAAAAGTCGGGTTCTGCACTCAAGGCACTAAGATAGTCAAAGCCCTTCCCAACAAGGCTTATCCCTAACTTTTGAAATTCCGTGGTAAGTTCATCAGGTAACACATGGATAGTACTCAAAGAGTGACTAGTCTTCCTACTCAAAGCATCGGCCACCACATTTGCTTTCCCTTCATGATAAATCAACTCGGCATCATAATCATTCACCAACTCTAGCCATCTTCTTTGCCTCATATTCAATTCTTTCTGGGTAAAGATACACCTCAAACTCTTATGATCGGTATAAATGCGGCAATGAACTTCAATAAGGTAATGCCTCCATGTCTTCATGGCATGTACCACGGCGGCTAATTCAAGATCATGAGCAAGATGAAGCGAGGAAAGGAGGTATGAACGGTAACGCTTATGGTCAAAGAAGAAAGGAAATTAGATAACAAGGAAACGCCAGGTACTCAAATCTCAAACAACAACGACAAACCTAAGTGGTTCCGAAAACTTCGTAACAACAAAACTTATAACCACATCACTCCCAAGGATTTCCTCAAAACGCTCATGTTACTTCATCCTAATCTATTCCCTGAAACAGGGTACTCCACTATAAGTCTGATTTCACCACTCCAAATCCTCAAACATCCACAAACAACTTCCAGAAGATCAAGGTCAAAGTTCCAACAAAGCTATACTCATATCCAACTAGTGTCAACCATGGGTTTCTCAAAATAGTAAAATCTTCAATAAAAGATCTGAATACCAAACTATAAATTCCCAGAAAGGGTTCCTCAAATATTTCACCATTCAATTCCATCAATTTAAAGTCAAGTACCAAGCACTAGTATCCCAAGACATGTCTCACTACACTTCCCAAGGCTCTCAAATCCCAAACCTAAACAACAAAGCCAAGTTCTATAGCCTTAGTAACAAACGCAACTCACACTTGACAACACAAAATCCACCAATCAAGAATACTCACTTTATTAAGGATCTAGGTCTAAGAATCATTAAGTATATCTCATCATACTACCTAGGTCTTTCTAACATCACAACCTCTCAAAACCAGGGTTATGGGTTAACCACAAACAATCTCCTCAAAAGTCAAATTCTCCAACCAAGGCCAACATTCCTCAAAAAAAAGAGTACTATAAAAAGGCGTTAAGGGAAGATAAGCAAGGGATAAAACATAAGTTGGGAGGGTACAAGAGTCACTCCTAAGGAAATAAAAGAGAGTTTAGAAGAAGAAGCAAGCATTAAGAAGTAAAGAGTAAGGCAAGGTACACAAAGATGGAGGGATAACTTCGAGGAAGAAGAAGCATTCTTCACAAGTTGAACAAATCTCCAATGCCTGACGATAGGCACCAAATCTTGATCACGACACGGGTAAGCTCACGGTCATTGATCCAAGGGTACAAAAATGATTGACAATCAACAAATATGTTAGAACTTAACAAAGAGCAAACACACTGCAGACTACCACCTTAGGTCTTTAAGTCTACCCATCCTACCCATCTCTCAAGTTTATTATTTTAAGGTTAAGTTATTTATATTAGGGGTGAACAAACGTGCGTCGGGAGCAAATATGCTCTGATACCAACTGTAACACCCCGGCCCAAACCAGGTCGGGAGCGGTTATTTATGATAGTTCACCAGGCTGTGTACATGGCCCACAGATCAATACGGGTCCTTTATAGCGCATTTTGTCCTCACTCATGCGCATCCCGGATACCTTCCCAGGAGGTCACCCATCCTAAGACTACTCCCAGTCAAGCACGCTTAACTTTGGAGTTCTTTCGCATGGATGACCATAAAAGAAAGTGCACTTTGTTGATATGAGTAGTACTTCCAATCCCTTTAAGCACTAGTCATTTAAGCCTATCACTGGACCTCTTCAATTACCGTGGGGTGTTGGGAGGCAGTTGTTATACGCTTCTGGAGGCGGTGGTTATACGCTCCATTGTGATCACACACCTAGCGGGGGAGGATTATGGGTTAGCGGTTATGCTCCCAGGCGCAACAAGGACGTTGCGTTCTTCAAGTGGGGGTGACTGTAACACCCCACGGTAATTGAAGAGGTCCAGTGATAGGCTTAAATGACTAGTGCTTAAAGGGATTGGAAGTACTACTCATATCAACAAAGTGCACTTTCTTTTATGGTCATCCATGCGAAAGAACTCCAAAGTTAAGCGTGCTTGACTGGGAGTAGTCTTAGGATGGGTGATCTCCTGAGAAGGTTTCCGGGATGCACATGAGTGAGGACAAAATGCGCTATAAAGGACCCATGTTGATCTGTGGGCCATGTACACAGCCTGGTGAGCTATCATAAATAACTGCTCCCGACCTGGTTTGGGTCGGGGTGTTACAAATGAGGTGTGAGCAATCTATGGTAGATTATTCACTTGTAATCACTAGAATTCTAAGAGGATTTTGAGTGTTGTTAGGCTTAACTCCAGGAGGTATTGGTAGGCAACCGTCTTCAATCATATCTTGAAGAACATTTTTCAGTTTGTAGCATTTTTCTGTATCATGTCCCTTGCCTCTATGGTATTCGCAGTATGAATTCTCATCCTAGAACTTGGATTTCTTTTCTGGTTTGGGTGTAGGACCTATTGGTTGAAGTTTACCCAGTTTCATCAACCTTTTAAGAGCGTTGGAATACGTGTCCCCTAGATTTGTGAATTTACTCGGTGGGCTACTCTTCTTAGATGGCTCGAGAAGGTTAACTTCATCAGTTTTGCTAGTAGAGCCGTAAGAACGACTTGTTGAGCCTTGATATCCACGACCTATCGTTTTGGACAAGAGCCCTTTACGGATGTCATCTTCGATCCTTGTACCTAGTACGGTTAAGTCTTTGAAGGTCTTAATGTTTTTATACCTCAAATGATTTGCATAGACGGGCTTTAGGTTGTCCAAGAATTTCTCCACGAGGGTAGCTTCATCTGGACGTTCAACAAGTTGAGTACTAGTCTTCCTCCACCTACTTAGGAAGTCGGTGAAACCTTCTTTGTCCTTTTGGGTAAGAACATCTAAAGTGCGCATGTTGACTTGGATTTCAGCATTATCCGCATATTGTTTAGCAAACTCGATTGCGGCATCGTCCCAGGTAGCGATTTTCTTATGCTCTAGCGAATAGAACCATTGTTTTGGGATGGTGTCAAGAGATGAAGGAAAGATCCTTAAGAACATCTCGGGTTTAATGCCTTTGATAGACATATAATCCTTGAAAGCACGGATATGGTTCAGAGGGTTTTCATGCCCCTTGAATTTAGGGATATCCGTCACGTTGAAGTTGGTTGGCAACTTGGAACTCACGGCTTCATATTTGCGATTATTTTCCCTATAAATGTCATCCCCTTTGAGATACATCAATTGTTCCTCCAAGTATTGGAGTCGTTTCTCAGCTGCAGTCATACCTACGGGTGGGTTTTCGTCCCCGAAGTTATTCACAAATTCATCAGAAACTTCACTTTCTCGAGGAGGCATCCTCGTTTCCACGGCATATATTCGGCCCTCAATTATGTCAAGGCGATCATACACTTGGTCTTGAGTGACTTGGAGTCGAGCTAGTGCGGCTAGGATTTGATCATTACCATTCTGGAGTTGGTTGAAGTTCACGTCGCTTGTTTCAGGCATCTTGGAAACTGAATAAGAGATCGACGACGAATCAAAACACGATCGACCATTCTAGCACACTTACTTGAAAAGGAATGTTTTGACTCGAGAAGTGGGAGTGTGCCACTTGTGTCAAGTGAATTTTGAGGAAATGACGAAGTTTGAAAATGTTGGTCCTAGTCAACTTTAGTGTAGTTGTAGAAGTGGACTCGAAGTGGGGCTTTGAAATGGGTTTTAAGGCCCGAATTTTGACTCGACAATTGGCCAGAGTTTCGACTGGTTTTGCTCTAATATTAGGCCCAAGTTTCGAAATTTTTACATTTTAAAGAAGGATTTTGATTTTACAAAAATCGTCATGGTTTTGTTTAGAAATGGTGATCACGTATGGTGCAAACATTATACAAGCATTATAACGGGATGCTGAGTGCATTTAAAAGGGTTTTGGTTTAAAGGGTGGGTTGCCATACCGAACAATCAAACCCGAAGTCTGTGGAGAGGCTCGTACCAAACAAGAGTAAGGCCGATTCCTAGTTCATTTCCTCAAGTAGCTTAGTGAAAGTCCTTGATACAAACAAGAGTAAGTACCATGGTATGGATGACGTCAATCGCTATCCATCCTTAGGCCCAAATAAGAAGGTCATATGGGTTGGGTTGGGCCTAAGAAGGCCGAATGAAACAATCTAAGAAGACCGAGTTATGAAAACCGACAATTGTCTCGTACAAACTATTCCCTAACCTTGTTAAAGTTTCACCCTTTTGACTACACGTAAGTGTATTATTCCCCAGCGGAGTCGCCAAACTGTGGACGCCGGCCCACGGGGGCGCTTGGGAACAAGCGTTTGCATTTGTGGAGTCGCCACCAATTTATTGTGGAAAATTGGAAACCGTTCGAATACCTCGTGTCATGTCAAGACACAAAGTAGTGACATGAACACTAAGCACTCGTTACCCTTAGCATTCTATGTCTAGAATGACTCTCGTCGATGCCAATGAACACGGATGTTCACAGAGATCTGGAGTAAGGGGTGAGGGTACGTATTAGGAAGCTCTTTTGATCGAACACCTAATCCCGCCCGGCTCGATAGCGGCCTCTACTAATGATTAGGGAAAATCATCTATACTCGATATATTGACGGTTATATGCATGCAATGTAACATCCAATGAATAAATGAATAAATTAACGGATAATTTGAGAAAGAATAAATGAATAAATTAACGAACAGGAATTAGGGTGATAATACGATTAATAGTTAATTAAATACGTAATTAATAAACTAGGTCAAGGCAAAACGGGAGTTCAGAGACAGAAATCAACCAGGAACACGCGCAGCAGAGCTGCGTCTCTTGGAAGAGGCGCAACAGTTGTTGCGTCCGTTCCTTGGCTCAGTTCTGGCTGTGAAGCCGGAATTGCAAATTGTTAATATTCGTTGGTGATTTTAATGATCGATTATGAATATTTTACTCGGATGAAAGTGATTATCAAACTATTTACATGTGATTAAGTTCATAAAAACGATAAAACATGGACAAAACTAATTAGGACTAATTAATACAAGATTAAAAGAATTATTTACAAATACAAACTAATTAGGTTAAATAAACTATTAATGATGAATTAATGATGGATATGATAAATAACAGATGGGAATATATCAAAGATCGAATTCTAGAGACTCAATATGGGTAAATCGAACCTCTAAAAACCGAATTTGATTTTAATGACGAAAACCCGCAGATATTGGTTATAAGGGATTTAAGCCGGGATTTAAAAGATGAATTAAATACTAATGATGATGAATAATTTACATGTCAAATTATTATGTTCAAATCGTTATATCAAAGCATCAAAGAACGAATGAAAACAAAATAAAAAAACAAACGAATTAATAAAAGACGAAGGAAGAATAAAGGAAGCAGGAACTGCGGCAGCCGCACGAAGAGGCGCAGCAGGTACTGCCTCCCTTCGAAGAGGCGCAGCAGTTACTGCATCCTTTCTCGACGACTGTTTTCTGATAATTCGTAAAAAGGGTTTTTAAACAAGGTTTTATAAATCGGTTTTAAGAGTATTTTCGACATAAATCTTACATTATGATTACAATAATAAAGAACAATAATAAAATAGGGATTTACACCCTCAGACTTACATGTTTGACGAAACGAGATGAACTAAGTTAACGTTTAGTGATGCTCGACTCGAATGTAAACGAAAGTGCCCTCTAGGAGGAAAACGAACAGATTGATTAAAGTTGATTAATTGTAGAGTTGGTCAAATTGGTCGGTCATGCAAAACGAGGCTGGTACTCAGAAAGATCCGAGCTTACATGGTCGAATGTTCAAGCATGTAGGCGCCAAAAAGTAAGAACGTGGTCTAGAATGCAAAGGGAGAAGAGAAGGGCGGACACTCGCGTGAGAAATATGTGAGACCGAAGGTCTCTTTTATACTAATCACACAACGGAAGTAGGGTTTTTCGGAGAAACTTTGGAAGTGAATCTCGAAAAGATATGAAAAGATACGAAAAATACGCAGAAAAGGACTTGGGTAGAGGCGCAGCAGGCACTGCGTCTCTTAGAAGAGGCGCAGCACTTGCTGCGTCCTTTCCCAAGTGGTTTCCTTCTGCGGAAGAAAGATTTCCGTGTTTTGGTTATGGATAACGGATTAATCTTGTTTTCCTTAATATTTTGTGTGAATATTACGGGAAATTCTTTACCAAAGATTAAAAGATTGGAAAATATGGAATAGAAATATCCGGAACATTCCAGAACATTCTGACTCGATTTTAGAAAATGAAGACGGTTTTTAGGCCCGGACTCCAAATGTACTCTAATTACTGCCAAAACGACCGTATCGGCACGTAGATGACAATTAAGAGGTAGACACAAGTGTTTGAGCGATCACTTGACGATAAATTTATGAACTGTCACAAATCGTTCCGCGTACCAAACATGCGGCCCAATCATCACCGGGTGGTTTGTGGGAGGTGCAGAAATGAGGTATCTACACTCTGGCTCGGTTTCGATTCCGCGAGGAAGATTTGAATTGGCTGGTGTGGAATGATGAAGTTCTGGTGATTGGTGAACATGGGCGAAATGATGGTGGTATGTAGTGGAAATGGAGATGGTGCAATTGTTGATGGTGATGAGTTTACAGAGGTGAAGGTGGATGAACATGACGGACGAAGACGATGAAGGCGAAAGAGCAGGGGAGTTGAGTGAGTGAATAAGGTCAACTTTGACCTTTGGGCTTTGTTGACTTCCTCTATCTTGACTTATACCAACCCGTCTTAATTCCGTCTTGACTCGCTTTTGATTCGCTTCACTTTATTTTCCGTCTCACCTATACATAATATTAATAAAGTAATTATAATACTAATATTAGGGTTATTTCACGGGATTAATCCAAACTAAAAATACTCTTCTTATATTAATACAAACTACACTTTAACTGAGAATAAACCAAACTTTCCCCTCACTTAACTTTTACTAAACCCATAGAAGGGATACCAACACTATCGAAAAGGCTACGGTTACACGTAGTGTATAGAATCTTCTGTACACTGTGAGTAATATAATGACACGTGGACATAAAATGAAATCTTTTTTAAATTTGATTTTGTTATTTTAAAGCCAAAATTGTAAAAATTAAATTTATAATTTAAAACTTTTCCATAATTATTAATAGTAGTTCTTTATACATCAGTACCAATGACTACCACCCTGTCAACTCCCCGCCAGTAATCGCCAATCGGCGCCGACGATGACTCCTCTACCGGCGTGACCCCTCACTCGACCACGTACACTACCAATTCACGCCGCGCATCACCTCTTCGTCCTCTCCATGAGCCACCGTTGTCGTGCCAACCACCGCACATGCCGTCATCAAGCCCTTGGCGCACGGACAGTTCGTTGTTATTACAGTTCTCGAGCATCAAATAAATGGAGGTCAACGGGATATTGAAGTTCTCGTGAAAGGGGTTGAATATTAATCCACTGCTAGTGCATCATCAATCATCATTACTACTAATCAATTGTTGTCCAACAATCCATTCTGAATTTTTTGATCGTTTGGATTCAGCAATCAGCACTCCCCCCAAATCTTTTCCAGATTTTTCTTTTAATTCAAATTGTTTTTTTTAATTCAAAGTAAATGAATAACTTTAAGATTTTTTTTTTTGTAAATCAAATTAACCATATAAATTTTTGATAATAGATTGTTAATGTAGAAAATTTAGAAGATATGTAATATTTTTTTTTAAAATATAATATATTTAATTATAGTAAATATATAATTATTAATCAACATACCAAAATTAACAAACTTCTAAAATTTTTCATAAAAACTTATTCCAAATTTCCTCCATAACTACTAATAGATTCTGCCACATGTCAAAATTTAATTCGTGTTGTATAGAAGATTCTATACACCAAGTGTAACCGTAGAGTCTTCCCTATACTACCGGTCTCCCTCAAAAATTAAAATAATTAACCTGTGAACAATTCATCATGTTTTTCCCTGCAAACCTTAGTCATTTCAAAACCTAAATCAATCAAAAAGCCTAAATCAATCTCTTTCCCTAAATTAATTCCCCCCCCCCCCCCCCCCAAATCAATCAGAAATATGCCATGGCAAATGATAACCTTAGAGCTAGAATCCTCACTTCTCAGAAGCGATCGAAAATGTAAAAATGAAGATCCAAGACAAGGAACGCCTCCCACCGGACCAACAACGTCCGATCTTTGCTTGAAAGAAGCTTGAAGACGGGCGCACCTTAGCCGACTACGACATCCAGAAGGCAAACTAGGCCTTCGTGGTGCTGCTTAGAAGCGCAAGAAGAAGACCTAAACTAAGCCAAAGAAGATTAAGCATAAGCAACGGAAGGTTAAGCTTACTGTATTTGAAACAAATTTACACCAAACTTCATCTTTTTCATTTTGTGCTGGTAGCTTGTTTGGGAACAAGCATTCCATTTCTATCTCTCTCATATTCAGTCTGCAACTATATGCCAATTAAAGTCAAGATCACTCTAATGATTGTCGATGATATCTAAATTTTTAATTTATATTTAAATGAAGAAGAATCACAGGTCTGTAATATGCACTTTTATGATAATCAAAATCTTGAATTGAGAATTTTTGTGTTTCCCAAACATAATATTTGGATTTGTAATTTATCATTTCAATTTCTAGATTATAGGCATTATTGTGTTAAGGAACCAGAAAATAAAAAAAAAAAAAAAAAAAAAAAGTGAACCCCAAGGATGACCTGATGGGAAACCGTTCATAACAGGTAAATTTTGGCTTGGGTTTAGTAAAAGTTAAATGAGGTAATAGTTCGGATTATTTTCAGTTAAAGTGTAGTTTATATTAATATGAGAAGAGGAGCCTTAGTCTGGATTAATCATGGGAAGTAACCCTTATGATAAGGAAACGGTATGTTGAGTTTATGGATTCAAGTACCTAAGAGGGGGAGGGGGTGAAATAGGTACTTTTTAAAAAAAAAAATTAAACTTAAACTTAATTGAATTAAAGTAAGTTGTTTGATAATATGGAAGATAAGTGAATACATCGATTAATATTGAAAGATTAAACAAGTATAGAGAGATAAGTTTGCTAAAGTCTAAAGATAACAATGGTTCTGACTGTTGCTATTCGTCTCAGTGTCTGAAGTACAGGCTGCAGACCGAATGTGACAGTTTGTGGAACTATTACTCAAGAGTTAAGCAAAGAAAGAAACTAAACAATATAAAAGCAGCGGAATAAAGAACAAATGAAGATCAAACACGAGCTTTTTGAATTGGTTCGGCAAGAACTCAAGTGCCTACGTCCAATCTACTTTTTATTGATTAATTTTAGTGATCTACTCCGACTACTAAAAAACCCGTACAATAAAAAGACCAACAACCTACTCCGGTTGTGACACAAGTGTGGACAGCGGGCCGCCCACGGGGGCGCTTGGTGAAGGGGCTCGAAAACAAGCGTTTGCATTTTGTATGGAGTCGCCACCAATTTTTATGGGAAATTGGAACCGTTCGAATACCTCGTGTCATGTCAAGACACAAAGTAGTGACATGAACACTAAGCAATCGTTACCCTTAGCATTCTATGTCTAGAATGACTCTCGTGGATGCCAATGAACACGGGTGCTCACGGAGATCTGGAGTAAGGGGTGAGGGTACGTATTAGGAAGCTCTTTTGATCGAACACCTAATCCCGCCCGC